>NC_089319.1:1644581-1944581 GCF_036669915.1 Pocillopora verrucosa
CCGGCTTTATACTTCTTCCGGCGCGATAACGATAATGATGACAACAATGGGCAAAAAGCACCGTCCGCTAATGATGACGATTATCATAGTTATTAACAAATCTCAGTTATAGTCCTGAAAAAAATCTCAGGGGGTCCTTTGAACAATCCACTTAATCTCGCCAGAAGTCAAAGTTGCCTGCACTCATTCTAAGGTTCGTGCGATTTTACGACGAATTTTCAATTCCGGTGTGTTGCATGCGCGACTTTTGATAGAAAAAACCTGCACGCGCCATAACTTAAAAGAACGTGTCAGCGGAATGAATCTAATCTCTATCACTTTGCATACATTCTTGGGAACAGAAAAAATTATTTAGAGCAAACATTCTAAGTATATTGTTTAATTCCGTGCAATGGGGCATAAATAAAAGGTTCTGGTGGAAAAGACACCTTATTTTATACCACTGATGACAAGCAAAAAGGTTATATGGGTACCCCGGTTAAAAATATATTGATAACTCTATTTAATTAATACCAGTTCTAATTTAAAGGAGAAAGTTATGAGAATAAAATAAAAGTTGTCTGTACCACTAAGCATGCCTTCGCTGTTTAGACTGATAGTCCTAGAGCTTTTTGAGCATGTATTCGAATATCTTATGACGATAAGCCCGCCACCCACCCCACCCCGCGCTATGTTGTTTTCACTTCGCGGCTTGTCAGCGGTCACGTTTATGAGGTAAACAAACCGATCGATTCCTGATCACCGTTCTTGTCGATCGGAAAATCAAAATACCAGCGTGATATTGCCGCGAAGATGAAGCAGTTATGTTATTTGATTTGTACTTCACATTCGAGTCGAAGCTTGGGTGGCACAGGTTATTTCTTGCGGTGGAATCGACGAGGGGAATTCAGAAAGTTCTAGTGTTTGAATTGTTGGAATAAATGGTCGCATGGGGATGGTAAGTTTAACGAACAATTTCAAATTTTGCCGCTTGAATTGAAAGTAAAGTTCATTTGAATTGCTTTCGTATTTATTTCTGACGGTTTTAAATCTACCTGCTTGATTTATATCGGTTACGCTTCATGTTGACAAGTCCCCCAAAATGGCGGCCAAACTTGGAGATTACCGAAAATTAGGTAAGTTCACGGAGTTATAAAGTTCTCGTAAAGGTCGGGCCGCAAAGTTTTTTTCTGTAGTTACCTTTTCTATGGCACCTACTTCCTAGCTATGTTAGTTGGATCAGTTAAGAACGCTTCACTTTTTCAAAAATTTACCTTAAATTTTATCGGTTTTGGCGTGTGTGATTTAAGCGAACTGATAAGGTGTCATTCAAGTCTTCCTGTTTCCTTGATTGACACGTGATGTTTACGAAAGTCGCCTCGATAGATAAGATAGAGTTAATATACATGGCTGTGGTATTTTTTTTTTTTGCTGAGTTCCGTAGTTTTTTGTAAATTGTCCTCCAAATTTGTATGAAATTAAAGTCTTGAAAAGTGTCACGACAAGCCTTCGCTCGAGTGAAATTTAATTTCCGTAAAACTCTGAAAAATAAAGAGATCCGATCAAACTGATTGTGGTTTTAGTATAGGTACATGAATGTCTTACAACACACGAGAAACGAGCGAAATCCGTGTCTCAAGCAAAATCGACCGGACCGCTCTTACAGAGACACTCTCTTAATTCCTCTATTAGCACAGGCTGACAACCCTGTGGGTTTGAGGCAAAAAATGAACATCAATTAGCGTTTCAAAACAGAATTACTACGACACGCTAAGGAAAGTGCTGCCATGCATTTCAGTGGAGAAATGTTATGATCACTTTACCATGTCCAGCAGTTTTATAACAACATTCATTTTGCTGATTTGTTCCGTAGTTGAAAGAACCTCCCCCTCCCCCACAGGAAATATCTTTATTCGCACCTCCACTTCCCCCAGAGTACCCTCCACCTCCCCCAGGTAACTCATGGAGGTAAAGATATCCACCCCCACCTCCGAACCCACCCCGCTGTGTTCCCCCCTCTCCCCCGTTCAGGAATCCTTTACCTCCCTTTCCCCCTCCACCAGACATCTTAGAGTTTTCTCCATTACTGTAGAAGCCGCCGCCGCCGCCGCCGCCGCCGCCACCACCACCTACAATCAAGAGATTTACAATTGACATTAGCAACTTAGTATATCATGGCTTTTAGTAATTCTAAAAAAAATCCAAATCTGAGCGACCAGTACCACCTCTTTGTTCGAAATACTGATGGATGGCAGTAGAATGCAAAAAAAGTAATTCAGTATCCATAGATGGGAAATTCTTCACCTACCAGAGGGCGGTTTATCAGTTTGTCCTCCTTCTCCGTTACTTCCTCCAGACAGGAATGGCGAGTTATACCCTGCATTTCCTGTTGTGTTTATGGACGCATCACACCCCGAGTGTTGTTCTGTCATATTTGCAACTCCTCCTCCACCTCCGGCTATGATCAAAGGCTCGTTGTCTCCTCTTACTACAAATGTACCTCCTCCGCCTGAGCCAGTTTTTTTGTTATAATACGCTTTTTGTCCTCTTTGACCAACAAGTATACTAATGTTCTCACCTTTGGTCAACATAAAGTTTCCAATCATCCGCGCCCCTCTCCCTCCTTTTATGACACTGTCCTTACTGTACCCCCCTGAGGCTCCTATTGTTTCTATTCTGTATTCACCAGTGTGTGGCACAGTCCACAGTTGAATACCGCTGGACACAGTGACTTGTCCGTTATGATCCTGACCTGTATAGTGACTGCCAACTGAGTCTGGACCCTTTCCTCCACTCTCACCAAGATTTGTAAAAACAGCTGTAAATCCTTCGTAAAACACATACACAAAAAATTAAAAGTTATGATACTAGTGAGAAATTGTCATAGTTACTTTTGGCTCTGCCAACACAGTAAAAACCCACTTAAAAGAACAGGTGTTTTGGGGGTTCAGGCTGATTTTGTTCTTATACATTGGGTGTTTTCTGCAAAACCAACCTGAAAATGTTTGTAAGGTTTTCTTAAAATTGTTTTTTAAAATTAAATACTGCATAGACTACCAACAGATGAAATCAATGTGCAAGCGCAACTTTTTCATTAATTCATGGATGGAACTAACCTTAACTGCCTGAATTAAGGCAATAATATTACATTGGGGGAGGGGTAGCAGTTCTGGTGATAAACAACTCAAAACTCAGCAAAAGTCAAGCAAATTCAAAATGCACCAGCCCCCCCGCCTCCCTCTTTCCAAGGTTCCCAATCCTACAAGGAAACTGAGAGAGCAAAATGTCAGCATTCAGTTTCTTACATTTCCAGTCCAATTATCAGATCCATTTAAATCTGATAGTTTTCCAAACCATGGAGTGAGATCTTTACATCATCAGAGCCATCTGCTCTTCGCAAACAGCCAGTTTTCTCACACAATCTCTCTGAGAGAAAGTTTCATAATTACTTAACTCACTCCACTCCTCCCCAGTCCATTGGGTCATCAAGATCGTTCTATCCTTTGCTGAAAGTCTATTCTGTCATTTATCGAGATTTTTCTCCTCTTCCAGCCATTTTTCCATTGCTGCACCAATTTTTCCTTTCATAATCCGACCACATCCTGTATCAATGGGCAAGATCTTGTCAGTGTGGTTTTCAGGCAGCATGTAAACTGTAGTGTTGATCTGATGTCTGCATTTTCATGGAATTATTGAATTCGGAAGCTGATATTGTCTGCAAATATAACTTTTTTCTTCTTTATCATTCCCAATTCCTGGAATGTGTGCCCTAGACTCATTGCATGTTGATTTCTTCATCCATCCAGGCATTTTGCTGGAAATACACATCAATCCTCTTGTCATACTTTTCTTTCTCCTCAGTGGCCACACGCCCATTTCCTCTGAAGATAAGAGCTGGCTTCACATTTTGTTCCCCATCAGCCCCAATACAAAGTTGTAGAGTAGCCTGTCTTTTATCTAAACGAGATGATGGTTGTGACACGCACACTTGCTTAGCACCCAACGTATCGCAGGTTTTATCTTACTCATTTACAAATGGGACAGGAACCCAACTAGTCGATATTGTATCTATTTTTAGGTATCCATCTTCCATACTTTGGGTCAACTGTATAGGACTTGTTTCTTCTCCTTTGTGTTTTCAAGGCTTTCCTCAAATCCCTGTGGAATTTCTGGATCGTATCCCAGCCATCATCTGTCCAGATTTTTTTCTTGTTGGTCCTTCTCTTCAGTACTATGTTGTGTCTTTCCTTGAATCTCTGGAACCAGTTGCTACTTCCTTTAAATTTTGTAGCTTCTTCTGCGCCATAGCATGCTTCAATTTTCGATTTTATTATTTTTTTTAACCAAAGTTTGGACTCTTTGTATCCTTCTGCTCTCCGAAGTTCAAACTAGGCAAGTAAAAGATTGGAAGCCAGAGGATATTGATCAGTACGTCGGGATCTGTTCCCAGCGATCCTTCTCCTTTGTCTCATTGGCCTTGCACTACCTGTGTTCTTCTTCGTCATGGTTAGAGTCAGTTCTGCATGAAGTTTGCTTCTGTCTTTTTCCCACTTAAACACCAGTGATCTGTTGACTCCTTGTTGCTTTGCAACTGTATTGTATTTATTAGTTGATGACTTCAGTGAATCCAAAAGATCAGTGTTTTCTTTATGAAATCGACAGTGTTAGGAGTTTCGCTTGTTACTTCCTCTCCAATGGTTGCTTCACCTTTGAGTTTGACCTTGCGCAACACTGGCCGATTCACGTGGCACATCCTCAAGCTGTTGACTCTCAGCCATTCTCAGCATGTTTGTTTCACCCGAGTGGTTGTTGATGTAACCCTAAGCAATAGTCAATGTATTTATAGATGCTGAGCTGATGCTGTTCGAGTTCTGTGCGGCTGAAGCTGGGTGCTTGAATTGTAAATGGCTGTTCAGATAAGATATGGTTGACCTTTGAACGATCTGTCGCAATGTTTGCATTTAACTGTGGCGTTGCTTAGTTTAGCTGTCTTTTCCAATGTCGACGTAATGTCCTACAGTCTGCCATCCTTCAACTCTACTGATTTTCGTAAACCGTAATCGAATAAAGTACGATTCATCTTCCACAACTCATCAAAATTCGAACCAGAAGAGGAACACAAAAGTTAATTCTTCGTCCCACCCATGCAGTAATTGTTGCATAATCAGCAATTCATTGGTGCTATCGTTAATCCTATTCATTGCGCCATTCGCGTCTTGTCACGTTTTGTCGCAATATAAATACTAGCTAATGAGTGTATATTGTCCCAACCGTTACATATGCAGAAATGCTACCAAATATATAAATTCGTGGGTTTAGTTCTAGGTAGGATTATTACTTTGATTAGAGTGTGTGTGAGTAAAAAACTTTTGCAGAACCGAGTAGTTAACAGTAATGAATCCCATAACACCTTGTACATCTACTGTCCTAGAGACAATTACTGTTTTGCTGTAGAGTGGTTTCCTGTTTTCTTGAAAATTACCCAAAAGGCATTTGGAGTGAGGGAGAGGGAAGCCTCCATCTTGAATTTCTCTTGGGGAAAGTCAGCTTTCTGCACAAATCAAACTATAACATGGCAGATGAATACGAATTCTATGCTCAGGCAAGATTACCACACTTATTTTTTAGATTCAACGGTGTATGTTGGAGAAGTTTTGGACTGCGAGCAGAAAGACTCAGGCTATGTTTCTTTAGATAGTCTTTCTTCGATCGATTCGGAACCTGCCTTTGAAACTAAACGCAAGTATAAACCAGGAGCAATGCTATATCAGCTTTAAGTGCTGATTTCAGGTCAGACACGTAACCTCCAAGAAATGCCGAAAAAATTTCCTTTTTTTAATCATAGCCTTTTAAACCAATGAGCAGCGGATTTACAAATATATAGCAAGGCCTGGTTACATCTACAAAACGGCCATCAAAACGAGGAAGGAAAGAGATGATATGGCAAGACTTTGTCTCTCTTGATTGCATAGTTCTGATGGATTTGTCCTTTGCGGTAGCTGAAGAGAATAAAGTAAAACATTGGTTTTCAAACTGGTTGATTTTTCCGAGTTTCTCGATTGATATATTGGATTTTTTAGCTGGTTTCTTAAGCCTTGTCGAGTAGTCGAGAATAGGAGAAGATGAATTAGAGTGATCGAGATGTTAGCTCTAAAATGGAACTTTTGGTCAGGAGTGTTTGTAGAAATACGAGACAACATGAGAGATTTGGAGTCTGTTTTGAGGGTCTTTTTGCATCTACGTAAATCTATTCGAAATTTCAATTTCTAAAATCTCACAACTAAAACTGTTTTAATAGCTGTTTCCTAACTTCTAAGAGCGTGGGAAGATTGTTATCTTCGCGTAAAAGCTTAAGTATTAAAGAATTTTTTTTAACGCCGTACAGTGCTCTGCAACTTTCAACCACCTTAATTAAAAGCCGTTTGGCTTGAAACATGATCCATTAGTCGAATTTCTGGTAATGTTATGAAAGAAAAGAAAATACCGCCCCGCTTCTTTCTATTCATCTTAATATTTCAAAAAGCTTCTGACTAATTTCAAGCAAATCTCCTTTGGGTGCCTCTTCAAGTTTCCACTCCTTAACAAATTCAACCAGCCAAAAGAGGAAAACGGCAGTGGTCGGATCGTTAAAGTAAATGTGGGGAATCTTGTGTTTTCGTTGTTATATATTCCCCGTTCTTTTAGAAATTAAAATTGCTCTGAATATGACTGAATACTACCTAACAAACAAGAAGCAAATACTGATAACCAGAAATTAATTTATTGCTTTTATTAAAATGTGCATTGAGAGATTATATATATATATATATATATATAAATAAATATTATGAGAGGAAAAAACGACGCAACTACATATCCCGACAAGCCTGTTTCGTGAATCGCTTCACTCTTCAGGGGTTTATATATATATGTATATACATAATATATCTCTCTTTATGTGAAATTACTTAACATTCACTTGTATTTGACGTCCAGATATTACAAGCAAGCAGCTCGCAGCTGACTGTTTCGTTCCATTTTTTCTGAACAGTGGAAAGAGAGTTCTTAGCGCGACAGTTTGTATGCGGGTTTATTGTTAGGGGTATGAATATCCGTCTAATTGGTAATAAATCAATGATAACCGTCACCCATGAAGAACAAGGTTCCACACCGTCAACGATAAAAATCAACACTCTTTCCTTGATACAGTAAAGAAGTACCAAAGTAGGTGTGCTGGGTGTAGTTTGGTGTAGTGAGTGTAGTTGTTGAATGCTGGTGTAGTAGGTGTAGTTTGGTGTAGTAAGTGTAGTTAGTGAATGCTGGTGTAGTTTGGTGTAGTAAGTGTAGTTGGTGAATGCTGGTGTAGTAGGTGTAGTTTGGTGTAGTAAGTGTAGTTAGTGAATGCTGGTGTAGTAGGTGTAGTTTGGTGTAGTAAGTGTAGTTGGTGAATGCTGGTGTAGTTTGGTGTAGTTTGGTGTAGTAAGTGTAGTTGGTGAATGCTGGTGTAGTTTGGTGTAGTAAGTGTAGTTGGTGAATGCTGGTGTAGTAGGTGTAGTTTGGTGTAGTAAGTGTAGTTGGTGAATGCTGGTGTGGTTTGGTGTAGTTTGGTGTAGTAAGTGTAGTTGGTGAATGCTGGTGTAGTAGGTGTAGTTTGGTGTAGTAAGTGTAGTTGGTGAATGCTGGTGTAGTAGGTGTAGTTTGGTGTAGTAAGTGTAGTTGGTGAATGCTGGTGTAGTAGGTGTAGTTTGGTGTAGTAAGTGTAGTTGGTGAATGCTGGTGTAGTTTGGTGTAGTTTGGTGTAGTAAGTGTAGTTGGTGAATGCTGGTGTAGAAGGTGTAGTAAGTGTAGTTAGTGAATGCTGGTGTAGTTTGGTGTAGTAAGTGTAGTTGGTGAATGCTGGTGTAGTAGGTGTAGTTTGTTGTAGTAAGTGTAGTTGGTGAATGCTGGTGTAGTTTGGTGTAGTAAGTGTAGTTGGTGAATGCTGGTGTAGTTTGGTGTAGTAAGTGTAGTTGGTGAATGCTGGTGTAGTTTGGTGTAGTAAGTGTAGTTGGTGAATGCTGGTGTAGTTTGGTGTAGTTTGGTGTAGTAAGTGTAGTTGGTGAATGCTGGTGAAGTTTGGTGTAGTAAGTGTAGTTGGTGAATGCTGGTGTAGTAGGTGTAGTTTGGTGTAGTAAGTGTAGTTGGTGAATGCTGGTGTGGTTTGGTGTAGTTTGGTGTAGTAAGTGTAGTTGGTGAATGCTGGTGTAGTAGGTGTAGTTTGGTGTAGTAAGTGTAGTTGGTGAATGCTGGTGTAGTAGGTGTAGTTTGGTGTAGTAAGTGTAGTTGGTGAATGCTGGTGTAGTAGGTGTAGTTTGTTGTAGTAAGTGTAGTTGGTGAATGCTGGTGTAGTTTGGTGAAGTAAGTGTAGTTGGTGAATGCTGGTGTAGTTTGGTGTAGTAAGTGTAGTTGGTGAATGCTGGTGTAGTTTGGTGAAGTAAGTGTAGTTGGTGAATGCTGGTGTAGTTTGGTGTAGTTTGGTGTAGTAAGTGTAGTTGGTGAATGCTGGTGTAGTTTGGTGTAGTTTGGTGTAGTAAGTGTAGTTGGTGAATGCTGGTGTAGTAGGTGTAGTTTGGTGTAGTAAGTGTAGTTGGTGAATGCTGGTGTAGTAGGTGTAGTTTGGTGTAGTAAGTGTAGTTGGTGAATGCTGGTGTAGTAGGTGTAGTTTGGTGTAGTAAGTGTAGTTGGTGAATGCTGGTGTAGTTTGGTGTAGTTTGGTGTAGTAAGTGAAGTTGGTGAATGCTGGTGTAGTAGGTGTAGTTTGGTGTAGTAAGTGTAGTTGGTGAATGCTGGTGTAGTAGGTGTAGTTTGGTGTAGTAAGTGTAGTTGGTGAATGCTGGTGTAGTTTGGTGTAGTTTGGTGTAGTAAGTGTAGTTGGTGAATGCTGGTGTAGAAGGTGTAGTTTGGTGTAGTGAGTGTAGTTGGGGAATGCTGGTGTAGTAGGTGTAGTTTGGTATGGTTTCGTGTGGTAGATGTAATTAGGCGTTGTTTGGTGTAGTAAGTGAAGTTTGGTGTAGTTTGATGTAGTAGGTACAGCTCGGTGTCGTTTGGTGCAATAGTCATAGTGGGTCTACTTTGGGATAATGTCGAAGTTTGGTGTAATTCGGTGTAGTTTGGTGTAGTAGGTGTAGTTTGGTGTAGTTTGGTACAGTAGGTTTTTTTCGGTGTAGTAGGTGTTTTTCAGTGTTGTGGGTGTTGTAAGTATAGTTTTGCATATTAGGTCTAGTAGGTGTCGCAAAACCCTACTTAGTTGCGCCAAACTCTCCTCAGTTTTCGCCAAACTCTCCTTAAGTGGCAAAGAACACTGGTAACTTGTCGTAAAACCCTCCTTTATTGTCGCCAAACTCTGCTCAGTTGTCGCGAAACCCTTCTTAGTTGTCGCCAAACCCTCTTTACCTGTCTGCGAACTCTCCATTGTCATTGCCAAACTCTCCTTAGCTGCCGCAATCAGTTGTCGCAAAACACTCCTTAGTTGTCGCCAAACTCTTTTTAGCTGTCGCAAACCACTTTAAAAAAATTTTTAGTTGTTGCAATACACTCCTTAGATGTAGCAAACCACTTCTTAGTTTTAGCAAAACCCTCCATAGTTGGCACCAAATTCTTCATAGTTGTCGCCAAACTCATTACACTCCCATCCCCCAACTGAATAAATGTATATCAATTTTTATTAAAAAAAATTTACCTTCCGAATGTAAATTTAAAGATTTACTTTCCAAATGCATATCACAGTAAACCAGAATTCCCTTCCCAGTGCCAGATGGATCCAGCCAGTATTTGTTGCTTACAGTGTCTTTCCCTTCGCTTGCTTTTATCTCTTGACATGAACGTGCTGGTAACTCCGGAATCGAACCCAAGGGAGCTGGTAAGGGTAAAAATGTTGAAATTAAATATATGTAGGTGCACTAGTCGGAAGCCGAGAGTGAAAAACACGAGAGAATTAGAAGGAGGATCTAATCCCATTCACTTAAATTCCGCCTTTGAATGTGTTAAATTAAATGCTCTGTCAAGCACCCTTCTCATGGGAAGTGGGCCCCCCACACTTCTAAACCTTTCCTTTAGAACCACCAGCTTTTTTATCTTCTTTCAAGACCCTGAGCTTTTTGTATCATTTTAAAGAAGAAATTGAAATAAATAATTTGTTGTCACTATTTCACACATGTATCAAAGCTGTTTTGTGAAGAAGTTAACTAACAACTGAACTGAATAAAGGGGGTAAGTTTCTAAAGAAAGTGTGGTGCTGCGTTGGTGGGAGAGTATAGCAAAATAATTTGGTATTGTCAACCGAGTTGATAACGTAAGTTGGCCACCGTTCAGAGTTTCAAAGTTAACGTTTCGTTTCGTTTCCACACGAATTGTGGGTTTTGTGTTTATCTGCAGAAGATGGAGCTACGTTATTGGTGGAAAACTACAAAGCAACTACAAAGAAAAGGGAAAGAACTGATGTCGTTCATTATTAGAATTGAGAAATGATAGAAAAATCAATACCGATGAGCGTGGGAGATCAGAAAACGGGGATTGTAAGCAAAGTCGAACGTATGATCGAAATATTGATAATTATTATCAAACATGGCTGAATACTTACCTCTTGCGTTCAAACGGCGAATATAAAACCACGCTGGATCCGAGCGCAAATTCTCGGGTCTTGCGTCCTTTGTGCGGTTGTTCAATTCACAGATCTGTTCTTTTCTGTTGAAATTGTAGCTCTGGCATATAATTTCCCTTTCACATAAGAAATCACAGATATGAGGAGCTGCTACTGTCATTCTCTTGAAAACGAAGCCTTTGAGAGTCATGCCACGAATGTTAATTTCTATCCTGCATTGATCCTCAGCGGTTATAAGGTTGGTGACCGAAACACAGGCAAGAAAATATCGAAATATCCACAGCATTTTTCCTGAAAAACGAAATTCATAGATAGGTAAGACGGCGTCAATGAATTAACCTTTTTTTTTTTTCTCAAAGGCTGATTAAGAACAGCAGTTAATAAGAACAACTGTACCCCCCCCGGCTCTCTTCTGTAATTCTCCTTTTTAAAAGACATTTCACAAAACACACACACACACACACAAAAAAAAAAAAACATTCAGCCTTCAAAATAAATTATGAAGAAAGTGACTGCAGGAGAAAATTCTTTCATTTCAGTGGTTCTCCGACAATTCATTTTTCCCGCTGTCTTTTTGCAGCAAAATTTGTAGTGCTTTTGTTGAGGGAAGCAGCGAATAACGAAATAAGAGCCAAATGGAAAACTATGTTTCTGTTATGGCTTCTGTGTGATTAATTTGAGGGACGATCTGGGTTAGTTTTGAATATTCACTAGGTTTCAAATGTCCACCTTATCGCATGATTTGTTTTTGAAATTTCGAAAACGATTTACACGAGAATTAACACACACAAAAAAAGCAAACTTGTGGACAGCTACATACTGAATTACGAGTCTGTTTTCAAGTTAGTAAATAAAGTCTTTTGGTTTGCAATGGGATTTCTTCAAGACAGAGAATTGCATAAGTATTGAGTCAAGTCTCTCGATGTTAAAGTTTCTTCTCCCAGATGACTTTATCAGAGGTGGTGTCATTAGTGCGGATATCGGCCTGAATTTCAAAATGAGAAAACCTCTCGGCAAGGCACATCTAATCTACTCTGACACACAAAAATGTTTTGCATGGTGAGAGCCTGGCAAAAACATGTCGCATGAAGCAGCTTACATCGTCTTTGTTTGCTTTCGATTCCTCGGTAAACTCAGAGACAGATACCTAATTAATTGTTTTGAATCAAACTTTCATTTTAGGCGTTTCGAAAAAACTATTTCCCTATTTACACCCGTTTGTAATCTTCTTATTGAAAAAAAGAATGGGTCCCAAAATGGGTCTCCCTGCTATGCCATAGCAGGGAGAGTAAGTAGACGAAATAACTCGTTCTACTTAATACCAAGAGAAGAATCCTGTGCGAATATTCCAAGGCTTAGTTATGTCAATAACGATAATAAACAGGTAAAAAATTGCCTCAGTAAACTTTAAAGTAGTACTATGACTATAAGAAAGGCATCACTGTAGGAAAATCTCACCTTGTCCTTCTGGTATTATGAAAACCAAACCGGTGAGAACGAAGCAGTAGAATACAAAGAGCATGTTATTAGAAAAAAAACCTTTATATTTCTAGCGAAAAGCGACTGTGAGATTTTTTAACTCTAAGGGAAATAACACGTCAATTAAGACAGCTGAAGTTTAATCTGCGCTCAAAACACGTCACCCTCTTTGTTGAATAATGAGTGTCTCAGCGATTGTCACAACGGAATTAGATCCTCCTGGATTTAGTTGGTTTGTTTAACTCTATTATACTTAATGCAAAGGAAGATTTCCTCAACGTTTTTTCTTTTTTTCTATGTGGCAAATTATTCAAAACAGTTTTTTAATAACTCGCATGTGATGTCACTAGTGATGACAATTTAAAACTATTGAATGCATGAGACTTGCCCACAGATGTTGTCTAAAAATGTATATATTTTTCTAATGTTACTTATTATAATAATACTGGCCCACGTAAATGTGTTTTATTCCGTTTACAACAAGGGATAAAAAAGTTTTTGGAATAGTTGCTTTTTTTCGTTCTTTTCTGTTTTATTTTTTTGTTCATTTTTTATTCTTTCTCGCGGTAAAACAAGTTTTTCAATCTGAACAAAGTCACAAGAAGCCCAAGCTATGCCTTGTTATCCTTGCGAAAAAATTAATCAGCACGAATTTTACAAAACTGATAATTACTCGCAGATAAAACGAAATGTTCTGCGTCCGAATTAATTATACATCTAGACATCTTGTCGATCTTCAGCGCACGAAGAAAACGTCAGGGTGTAAACGTTTATCTTATTCATAACTTGAAGGGTGCATCGACTCATATTAGTTATTGTTAATACTTTTATTGGTAAAATTAGAAATAACTGGAATACATAAATTGTCCTTTCTAGACTTTGAACGAACTTCAAGTCAACTTTAGAGCCAAATTTTGAACAAAAAGCCAGATTTCATTACACACGAAGGGTCCCACCCCATCGTGTGGTAACGAAAAGTAAAAAAAATGTTAATGGACGGCATTACAGAGACAGATACCTAATTAATTCTTTTGAATCAAACTTTCATTTTAGGCGTTTCGAAAAAACCATTTCCCTAATTACACCCGTTTGTAATCTTCTAATTGAGAAAAAAGAAAAAAATGGGTTGCAAAGTGGGTCTCCCTGCTATGCCATAGCAGGGAGAGTAAGTATTCAGACGAAATAACTCGTTATACTTAATGGTTAGAGAAGAATCCTGTGCGAATATTCCGGGGCTTAGTTATGTCAATAACGATAATATTCAGGTAAAAAATTGCCTCAGTAAACTTTAAAGTAGTACTAAGACTATAAAAAAGACATTACTGCAGGAAAATCTCACCTTGTCTTTTCAACCTTACGTGAAATAATATCGTAACAAAACTGTAAAATGACGAACCGCGAATGTATTTACCGTACAAGAGTTTACTATAAGGCCGGGATGGCTCTTGAGAAAGACGATTTTAGAAGGGTTTCAGTAATCTGGGAATTTCGTATTACAGGAAATTGGGTTGCGGCGCGCGTAACAAAACTGTAAAATGACGAACCGTGAATGTATTTACCGTAAAACAGCTGACTATAAGGCCTGGATGGCTATTGAGAAAGACGATTTTAGAAGGGTTTCAGTAATCTGGGAATTTCGTGTTACTGGAAATTGGGTCGCGGCGCGCGTTGCGTCAAGGGTAAATATGGGCCTCATTAAATCGAAGTTAAATAAAGCCTTTTTCAATTAATGCTTTAGCTTAAGGGAAATAACACGCTAATTGAGATGGCTGAAGTCTCATCTGTGCCCAAAACACGTCACCCTCTTTGTTAAATAATGAGTGTCTCGGCGATTGTCACAACAAATAGATAAATGTTCGAAACGGGACTGTGAAAAATACTCTCATGTTCGAAAAATCAGTCAGAGGTAATGTGCCCGTTTTTCAAAAAACGTGGTTGTCATGTTTCTGTCGTTCAAGCAAGCCAACACCGCGTGAAACAAATTGATCGAGCGCTACAAACGTCACAGAAAGAAAATACTAATCGCATTCCATTCACGTTCACATTTCACCCTCACAACCACGCAGTTAATTTACCTCAAAATGATTCAGAGACAGGTACTATCTTTCGCAACCTCCACTAATAGCCAGCCCGCAACTTTCAAATGGGCTCGCGCTCGGTCTAAAAATTGTCCTTTCATTCATAGCGTTGAGAAAATATCGTGACCCAAAGACAAAAACCACTAAGTTTCAACCTTCGTGTATCATCATAATAAACTATCTCCAAAATCGAGGAATGGATGCCAGATGCTAATGACTTTTTATCCTGAGTTAATAAGACTTTGTACAGTCTCAGCAAAAACTGTTATTGACATTCTCGACGGCCCCTAGAGGTATGGAATACTGAGTGTCTAATTATAAATCGAAAATTTATCCGACACACAATTTCGAGTTCACCTGGCTGTTAGTAGGCTACACTTTAGGGTGCGATTTAATTAAATCTGTCTGATGAGTGCGTAAGCACGAAACTCAGAGTTACAGGGAATCATGCGTGTTTCATTTTAGTCATTTTGAATTGTATATATATATATATATATATATATATATATATATGTTAGTATATATAATTAAAAGTGGCAGGAAGCTAATATCTATGATTTTTAGTTCTTGAGAGCAGAAACTCCTGATATCGATCGATGTCTTTTCACAAATTTTTGAGGTTCTTTTTGTGAAGATTGAAAATGTTATCACATATTCGGGAAAAAACTTTTCAGAAATTACACGAGTCGAAAAAACAATGCATTTTTCATGCATTGTTTGAATGACAATTTGTCATGAATGAAAAGCGCTCGTTGATACCGTGCCGATTTGGAAGATAAATTTTTGTTCTAGTGTTGTGCGGCTTTCCGAACTGACTAGATGTAAGGAAAGGCCACAAAATGCATAAACTGTTGCCTTCAATTGAAATTTTGATGTCGGAAATTGCTCAGGTGTATTTAAGAGCCGGGTGAAAGGAATTGACGGCGGTTATAAATTGAGTGAGCTCCTCTCTGGTAGAGGAGGTAGCGCCGATGCAATCGTCAATGTAACGGCCGTAGAGTTCAGGTTTGGGGCCGTGGTAATGACTAAAAAATTGATGTTCGATAAAAACTGCGAAAGATTGGCGTAACCGGGGTCCCACTTTAGTACCTACGGCCACACCATTGAAGGCAACGGTTTTATACAAACCTACAGATTCACATAGTTACTCGTTGTATTCATCTTCGCATCCACCACATTGTCGATCAATTTGTTGGTCACGTTTTTCGATAAACGTGGCTATCCTGTTTCTGTCGTTCAAGCAGGCCACCACTGTGCCCAACAAATTGATCGATAGTCAGCACTACAAATGGCTGAGAAGGGAAACACTGACCGCATTCCATTCACTATCACATTTCAGCCTCACAACCACGCGGTTTAATCTATTATTCGTAAAACTTTAAATTACTCCAAAACGATTCAGAGACTGGTACTATCTTTTCGCAACTCCCACTTATTTCATTCAAACGTGAAAAAAACGTAGGTAACTCTTTGGTCAGAAGTTCATTTGAAACCAATGACCATTTCAAACCAATTTTCAATTGCGCTCGCTGACGATGCAAAACTTGTCCTTTCATTCATAACGTAGAGAAAATGTCGGGACCCAAGAAATCCATAAAGATCACTGATCACTTTACGTGTACCTCCGCCAATGTTATTTACTGCATACCTTGTACTGAATTATTTCAATAAGTTATACATTGGTGAAACAGGAAGACGACTGGGTGACCGATTCCGAGAACACCTTCGCGACGTGGAAAGGAAATGATAAGGACGCATCCAAACCAGTCGCTAGACACTTAAATCGCCCTAGTCATTCTAAGCAGCATACAGCAGTCTGTGGTCTTTCCCTTTCCCTACATCTAGGCAGTTAGTTCGGAAAGCCGCAAAACTCAAGAACAAAAATGTTTGTTTCAAATTGGCACTCTTAATCCCCACGGTATCAACGAGCGCTTTTCATGCAACTAATTTATTCTTGTTTTCTCGTCACCATTTTCCCACCAATAGCTTAGCTCCATTTTCTTCGAATAAAAACAGTCGCAACCCACAATTCCTCAACTTTTAAACTCTTTACGGTGGCCAATTCGCGTCATCAACTCAGTTGATAATACCAAATTACCCTGTTATAATCTCCCACCAACGCAACACTACAGTTTCTCTGGATACTTACCCCTTTATTTATCTGACGAATTATGCGGTCTTAGAAATCAAATTGTGATTTCATTGGATGAAACCTTCGTCCAGACTTCACTTCACGTCATATTTCACTACATGTGAAACTTTCATGGCAAGGTGTTTATCATTTCTTCTGGAAATTGTCACCATACAGCAACTGTCTCGATTCAATTGTTCTCATTTTGTGCAAGTGAATAATTAGCCGTATCTACAAGGATGAGTTTTTATATAGCACCTCACAACCATTTCAGCGAATTTTACTTTGTACTTAATTGTACCTTCGTTGTTTTCCGCTGAAGTTAAGTTCAGTAAAGGAGACACTTGTAATGATCGACTAATGTCTAATCAAAAGTGTGCGTGAATTATTCATTTAATATCTTCCGATTGCTCAATCAGAAGTCCAATCAGAAACTGAGTTGGAAATCCCCAAACAATTCGCATCGCTTTTTGTAGCCGTCTTTAGGAGTGTCCAGCTATACAAGGCTGTCACAGGAATAATTTGTTGTTCACTGTTTTCCATCACCTAAATATTCATGCATCATACAATTTTCGATTACCCTGCAAAGACCTTTAGTCAAGGCTGGTTCCGTGTGCTGCGAAAAAACATCAAAGACAAGTTAAAATGATAAGTGAAGTTGTGGGATCCAGGAACTTTCCTGTAAGATACATGGTTATTTTTTCGTTCTTTTACAAATTAGCCTTGCTCTCAGTCGATGTGACTTACTAATTTAGGTTCAACTAACAAACGTGAAGAAAATACTGACAGCCAGATATCAATTTATTGAGTTTCACCAGAGTTTACTTTAAAATCTACACTATAGACCTACAATATAGAAAAGTGATTGCTCTTTTCTGTAACTCATAGAAACAATTCTTGGGAACTTTTAGTCAATCCACCAGCAACGAATGTTCTCAATATATTTCTATCTATTATTAAGCAGAATCGTTCTTTCCAACTACATGAAAATTACAGCGCTTTACTCCACTTTGAGTGAAAGAGCACGAGAGCCTCCGGCAAAGATATTTCAGATGTTAGCAGAAAAAAAAAATATAACAAGTAAATAAAGTTTTGCGTTGACTTGAATACAGTCAGTGTCATGCGCAGCAAAAGTTAGAAGGCCAACGGGCAAAAAAAATGAAGAAACTGAGTCACACTGGCTGTGTCATTAGTGAAAATCGATTTTGGTTTTGAACTGATCAAGAAAAAAGCGATTGACTGCATAATAGACCTTTACATTTATTCATTGACATTAGATACACAAGAATATGAAGAGCTGAGTTCACAACTGTTTCTCTACAAAATGATTTCTCAGTTATTATTTTACCAATCATCACTAACTCCCCCCCCCCCAACCCCACATGCCCGCTACTTAAAGTCTAAACATTCCTGGCATTTGCATCTTCTTTATTCTATAAGCGAAAGCAATTTGTGGCTGACATTGTCCCCTGGATATTATTAACTATAATCTTGCCTCACCATAACATTGTATGCTTTTAACGCGCAAGTATTTGTGTGAAGAAAGACGTGGGATAATTTGTTCATTCATCATACAACTAAGTACGAGCCATGTTCCTTCCATTCTCCCCCATCCCCCCTCCCACCTTCCCTCGTTTGCATGTGACCACGGGCCTTGCCCTAAGCTCTAAGCCTAAGAAAACATTACGCTGACAAAAATGGTTACATCACCATAAAGTTTCCCCTGAATCTCTGGGAGTGAACCTCTGGGAGTGAGCCTCTGGAAGTGAGCCTCTAGGAGTGAACCTCTGGGGTGAACCTTTGAGAGTGAACCTCTGGGAGTATTAGGCGCTAAAAAGCTATGTACTTCATGCAGTAATTTCACTGAAATAGCTTCTCTATTAGTAATGAATGCCAGTGTTCTTTGGTATCTTATCTCCACATGTAGATGTTGAGAAGCCACTATGCTTTGGAGTGCAACGGATTTTTGCGTTGATATTAGAATTTTTACAATAGGTAAGCAACTTTGCCCACAGCCAAAAACTCACCTATTCTGGCAAATTTTGTTTGTGAATTTTAATTCTAACCTTAAATATAAACGCCTCTAGAACCACATGTTGCACTGTTTGTCTTACAGTAACACGGCTTAATAACAAAATCTAAATAATGATCCAAAAAAGTTAAACTATTGAGTTTAAAAACAGACATCAATTAGCGCTTCAAAACAGAATTGCCACTAGACGCTAAGAAAAGTGCTGCCATGCATTTCAGTGGAGAAATGTTATGATCACTCTACCATGTCCAGCAGTATTATAACAACATTCATTTTGCTGATTTGTTCCGTTCTTGAAAGAACCTCCCCCTCCCCCACAGGAAAGATCTTTATTCGCACCTCCACTTCCCCCAGAGTATCCTCCACCTCCCCCAGGTAATTTATATTCTACACGATAACCACCCCCACCTCCGAACCCACCCAGATATGCTCCCCCCTCTCCCCCAGCTAGAAATCCTTTACCTCCCTTTCCCCCTCCAAAAGATACGTTTGAGTTTTCTCCATTACTGTAGAAGCCGCCGCCACCGCCACCTACAATCAAGAGATTTACAGTTGACATAAGCAACTTAACAGATCATGGCTTTTAGTAATTCTGAAAAAATTCCAAATTTGAGCGACCTGTATCACCTCTTTGTTCGAAATACTGATGAATGCAAAAAAAAAAAATCCAGTAGTTATGAGTAGGAAATTCTTCACATACCAGAGTACGGTTTATCAGTTTGTCCTCCATTTCCGTTACTTCCTCCTGACAGGAATGGTGAGTTATACCCTGCATTCCCTGTTGTGTTTATGGACGCATCACATCCGGAATACTGTTCTGTCATTTTTGAAACTCCTCCTCCACCTCCGGCTATGATCAAAGGCTTATTGTCTCCTGTTACTACAAATGTACCTCCTCCGCCTCCGGCAGTTTTTTTGGTGTAAGCCCCTTTTTCCCCTCTTTGACCAACAAGTATACGGATGATCTCATCTTTGGTCAACATAAAGTTTCCAATCATCCGTGCCCCTCTCCCTCCGCTGATGACACTGTCCTCACCGTACTCCCCTGAGGCTCCTATTGCTTCTATTCTGTATTCACCAGTGTGTGGCACAGTCCACAGTTGAGTACCGTTGGACACTGTAACTTGTCCGTCATGATCCTGACCTGTGTAGTGACTGCCAACTGAGTGTGGACCCTGAGATCCACTCGTATTAAGGTTTGTGAAAACAGCTGTAAATCCTTCGTAAAACACATGCGGTAAAAATAAAAGTTATGATACTAGTAAGAAATTATTACAATTATTTCTGGCTCTGCCACTATAGTAAAAACCCGCTTAAAAGAACATGTGTTTTGGGGGTTCAGGCTGATTTTTTTCTTGTATATCGGGTGTATTCCGCAAAATGTTCTTAAAGTGTTCTTATAATTGTTTCTAAAAATTAAATACTGCATAGACTACCAACAGATGAAATCAATATGCAAGCACAGCATTTTAATTAATTCATGGAAGGAACTAACTTTAACTGCATTAATCAAGGCAAAATATCGCATTGGGGAAGGGGTAGCAGTTATAGTGATAAACAACTCGAAACTCAGCAAAGGTCAAGGAAACTCAAAATGCAGCAGCCCCCCTCCCTCTTTCCATATAACTATTGACTGGTTCCCAATCCTACAAGCAAACTGAGAGAGCAAAATGTCAGCATTCAGTTTCTCGCATTTCCCGTCCAATTATCGGATCTATTTAAATCTGGGGTGAGATCTTTACATCATCAGAGCCATCTGCTGTTAGCAAAAAGCCAGTTTTCTCAAACAATCTCTTGAAAAAATATCTCATCATTACTAAAGTCACTCCACGCCTCCCCAGTCCATTGGGTCATCAAGATCCTTCTATCCTTTGCTGAAAGTCTATCCTGCCGTTTATCGTTGATCTCCTCTTCCAGCCATATTTCCATTGCTGCACCAATTTCACCTTTCATCATCTGACCACATCCTGCATCAATTGGCTGGATTTTGTCAGTGTGGTTTTCAGGCAGCATGTAAACTGTAGTGTCGATCTGATTTCTGCATGTTTCATGGAATTATTGACTTTGTTGAAAGCGGACATTGTCTGCAAATAGAACTTTTTCTTCTTTGTCATTCCCAATTATTGGAATAAGTGTGCCCTGGACCCACTGCATGTTCATTTCTTCATCCATCCAAACATCTTGCTGGAAATACACATCAACCCTCTTGTCATACTTTTCTTTCTCCTCAGTGGCCACACGCCCTTTTCCTCTGAAGATAAGAGCTGGCTTCACATTTTGTTCCCCATCAGCCCCAATACATAGTTAAAGAGTAGCCTGTCGTTTATCTAAACCAGATGATGGTTGTGACACGCACACTTGCTTAATACCCAATGTGTCGCAGGTTTTATCTTGCTTATTAACAAATGGGATAGGAACCTACCTGGTCGATATTGTATCTATTTTTAGGTATCCATCTTCTATACTTTGGGTCAACTGTATAGGACTTGTTTCTTCGCCTTTGTGTTTTCAAGGCTTTCCTCAAATCTTTGTGAAATTTCTGGATCGTATCCCGGCCATCATCTGCCCAGACGTTTTTCTTATTGGTCCTTCTCCTCAGTACTATGTTTTGTCTTTCCTTGAATCTCTGGAACCAGTTGCTTTTCCCTTTAAATTCTTCTGCGCCATAGCATGCTTCGATTTTCGATTTCATTTTTTTCTTAACTAAAGTTTGGACACTTTGCTTCCTGCTGCTCTCCATGGTTTAAACTCGGAAATTAAAAGATTGGAAGCCAGAGGATATTTATCAGTGAGTTGGGATCTGGTCCCAGCGATCCTCCCTATTTGTCTCTTCTTCGTCATGGTCAGAGTCAGTTCTGCAAGAATTTTGCTTCTTTTTTTTCCCACTTAAACACCAGCGATCTGTTGACTCCTAATTGCTTTGCAACTGTGTTGTATTTATTAGTTGATGACTTCAGTCAATCCAAAAGATCAGTATTTTCTCTATGAAATCGGCGATTTAGGACTTTCGCTTGTTACTTCCTCTTCTATTGTTGCTTCGCCTTTGAGTTTCACCTTGCGCAACACCGGCCGACTAACGTGGCACATAATAATAATAACAATAATAATAATAATAATAATAATAATAAAATATTTATATAGCGCTCAATCCACTATTTGTCCATGGCGCTTTACATTAAAAATATATTTAAAAAGCTAAAATTCTACAACATTATGAAAAGAAAGCATCACGTAAGTTACATCAATAAGTTAAAAATCATCTAAACATTAAAAGAGTTAAAAAGCTTGTTTAAAAAGATATGTTTTTAAATGTCGTTTAAAAATGTCTATCGAACTATTGGATCTTAGTTCAAGTGGGATCGAGTTCCATAGTCTCGGTGCCGCAGCAAACGCTTTCTCTCCATATGTTTTCAGTCTAGCTTTCGGGGTCGCCAGAAGGTGTTGAGAGGACGATCTTAATTTCCGTTCAGAGGTGTGGTACTTAAGTAATTCACTGATGTAGGAAGGCGCTGTTCCATTGAGAGCTTTGTAGACCAGTAGGAGAATTTTAAAAACTATACGGTAACGGACAGGTAGCTAGTGAAGCTGTTTGAGGACGGGGGTTATATGATCAAATTTCCTCGTACGTGTAACAACTCGAGCTGCTGTGTTTTGAATAGATTGCAATCTTGAAATTAGGTGTTGTGGAAGACCATATAGCAAGGAATTGCAGCTATTCAATTTCGCAGTAACAAAGGCATGATCTCCTCGTCAATGTACTTTCTGACTTTGGCGATATTTCTTACGTGATAATGAGAAGACTTGCAAATTGATTTAATGTGTTCCTCAAAGTTAAAACACTTATCAAAGATGACGACAAGATTACGAGCTGAGGATGATGGTACACTGTTACGTTGCCAATTTGAAGAGAGTCTAAAGGAGGCCTGGGACGATACCTTAAGCTGATAAAAACAACTTCACTCTTGTCTTGATTTAGTTTGAGCTTGTTGATGACCATCCAGTTATCTATATCACGGACACATTGCTCGATAGTAGTTTTACACTCTACCATTTTATCAAGACAGTCAGTTTTAAATGCCACATAGAGCTGGGTGTCATCAGCATAGAAATGATACTCTAAGTTGTAACGCTTAATAATGTCAGCAAGAGGAGAGGTATAAAGTAGGTATAAAAGAGGGCCAAGGACTGATCCCTGTGGGACGCCACGTTCCAAGAAACGTTGAGAGGATCTGCATTTATTGACGTTAACAAACTGTTTTCGTGATGTTAAATAAGATCTTAGCCAGACGAGTATTGTTCCCTTGATCCCAAAGCGACTAAATAACCTTGATAATAAGATGGAATGATCTACGGTATCAAAGGCAGCAGATAGGTCGAGTAAAAGTAGAATAACAGTGTTATTGTTATCAATAGCAGTGAGAATATCATTGTGAACTCTAACGAGGGCCATTTCAGTACTGTGAAATGCTTTATAGACGGACTGAAATGTCTTGTCAAGATGGTGTCTCAGTATATGGTCGTTTAATTGCAAAGCAACAGCCTTCACTATTAGCTTGGACACAAATGTGAGATTTGAGATTCGGCGGAAATTTTGTAATTGCTCAAAATCAGCATCTTGTTTCTTGAGAAGCGGTTTTAATACAGTAACTTTCAAAGCACATGGTATCACACCATTCTTGAGGGACATGTTTATAATCGAGGTTAATGTAGGTAGGATGATGGGAAGGCATGTTTTTAGAACAGATGCTGGAAGTGGATCAAGGTCACATGATTTTGTTGATGTCTTCGCAGCAAATTTCTTTACCATATCCAAAGTAACTTGTTGAAAGTTGTTAATCTGTACATCGCACTGAGGTCTGTCAGTAGTATGAGATGAACTGAGGTCATTCTCAGGAGCTTTCTCTGTAAATGCATTGTGCATCTTGTCAATTTTACTGATGAAAAAATCGTTGAATGCATCCGCAAGGCTGGTGGAATCAGGAAAACAGGAAGGATATTGTTGTACTTTCTGTTTCTGAAGTAATTTGTTAATAGTTTTAAATAACATCCTCTGATCGCCTGAGAAATCACTGAAATCACCAATGTATTTCTAGGTGCTGAGCTGATACTGTTCGAGTTCTGTGCGCCAGAGGCCGGGTGCTTGAATTGTACAAGGCTGTCCAGATATGGCTGACCTTTGAACGACCTGTCGCAGTGTTTGCATTTAACAGTACTGTGGCCTATAATACCTTGTTCGTCTATTGTCTGAGAGACAATGACTGTTTTGCTGTACAGCGGTTTTCTGTTTTCTTGAAAATTATCTAGAAGTCATTTCGAGTGAGGGAAAGTGAAGCTTCCATCTTGAATTTCTCTTGGGAAAAGTCAGCTTTCTGCACAAATCCAACTATAAAATGGCAGATGAATACGAATTCTATGTTCAGGAAAGCTTGCGTGGGTACCACGCTTATTTTGTATATGTAACAGTGTATATTGGATAAGTTATGAACTGCGAGCAGGTAGACTCAGGCCATGTTTCTTTTAACAGTCTTCCTTCGATTTAACACCGAAGTAGGTGTGATAGGTGTAGTTTGTGTAGTAAGTGTAGTTGGTGAATGCTGGTGTAGTAGGTGTAGTTTGGTGTAGTAAGTGTAGTTGGTGAATGCTGGTGTAGTAGGTGTAGTTTGGTGTAGTAAGTGTAGTTGGTGAATGCTGGTGTAATAGGTGTAGTTTCGTGTAGTAGATGTAATTAGGCATTGTGTGGTGTAGTGAGTGAAGTTTGATTTAGTAGGTACAGTTCGGTGTAGTTTGGTGTAATAGTTGTAGTAGGTGCACTTTGGAATAGTGTCGCGAAGTTTGGTGTAATTCGGTGTAGTTTGGTATAGAAAGTGTTGTACGGTATAATAGGTTTTTTTCGGGTGTAGTAGGTGTTTTTCGGTGTTGTGTTGTAAGTATAGTTTTTTGCATTTGGTCCAGTAAGTGTCGCATAACTCTCCTTAGTTGCGCCAAATTCTCCTCAGTTTCCGTCAAACTCTCCTTAAGGGGTAAAGAACACTGCTAACTTGTCGCAAAACTCTCCTTAATTGTCGCCAAACCCTCCTTAGTTGACGCAATTAGTTGTCGCAAAACTCTCCTTAGTTGTCGCCAAACATTTTTTATTTGTCACAAAACACTTCTTAGTTGTCGCCAAACATTTTTTATTTGTCACAAAACACTTCTTAGTTGTCGCCAAACATTTTTTATTTGTCACAAAACACTTCTTAGTTGTCGCAAAACATTTTTTATTTGTTACAAAACTCTTCCTAGTTGTCGCCAAACTCTCCTTAGTTGTCGCAAAACACTTCTTAGTTGTCGCAAAACATTTCTTAGTTGTCGCAAAACACTTCTTAGTTGTCGCAAAACACTTCTTAGTTGTCGCAAAACATTTTTTAGTTGTTGCCAAACTCATTACACTCCCTCTTTTCCCTCCCATCCCCAAAAAAATAAATGTATATCATTTCGATAAGTCATTCGACTGCTCTCTCAGTAAGCCGACAACATAAGCTATCAAGATATTCGCATGAACATCGCCTAAATTAATTGTAATGTACCTGAACACGACTGTCCATCGCCAGCGTATCCCTCCTTGCAGGTACAGTAATGGGAACCCAAAGTGTTTGTACAGTATGCATTGACGTCGCAGGCATTTTTTCCATCGAGGCATTCATCATGATCTAGTTGGTGATTGAAAGAGAAAGGAGTAAAAGTTTCAAAAACATTAATTTAGCAGAGAAATAGTTTTGCATTGTACTATGTTGACAATCACAGCTGCACAACATGCAGAAAAAGAGTGAATTGTCTCTGAACAAATTAGACTATTGCTTTGTAACTAAAATATTGAAATAAGAATGTTGGTCAAAGTTTTATCAAAGTGTATTTTAGTTTAAGCGTGTCCCTTTGTGTGTATTTATGCCCTATTTGGTTTTTTTATAAACAAAAATTGAATATATAAAGCCGAAAATTTTTTAATGTCTTGAAGAAAAAAGGACGCTATCGAAAGAATCTACGATTCAAACAGAAAGTGAAACTAACGGTGACGTAATGATGATTTACCTTCTAAATTCATATCACAGTAAACCAAAACTGCCTTCCCTGCGCCAGATGGATCCAGCCAGTATTTGTTGCTTACAGTGTCTTTCCCTTCGCTTGCTTTTATTTCTCGGCATGAACGTGCTGGTAACTCCGGAATCGAACCCAAGGGAGCTGGTAAGGGTAAAAATGTTGAAAATTAAATATATGTAGGTGCACAAGTCGAAAGCCGAGATTGAAAAACACGAGAGAATTAGAATGAGGATCTAATCCCATTCACCTAAATTTCCGCCTTTGAATGTGATAAATTAAACGCACTGTCAAGCACCCCTCTCTTGGGAAATAGGCCCCCCTCACTTTTAAACCCTTCCTTTAGGGCCACCAGCTTTTTTATCTTCTCGCAAGACCCTAAGCTTTTTGTATCATTTTAAAGAATAAATAAATAAGTAATTTGTTGTCACTATTTCACACATACATCAAAGCTGTTTTGTGAAGAAGTTAGTTAAAAGTTAAACTGAATGAAAGGGGTAAGTTTCTAAAGAAACTGTGGTGCTGCGTCGGTGAGAGAGTATAACAAGGTAATTTGGTGCTATCAACTGAGTTGATAACGCAAGTTGGCCGCCGTTAAGAGTTTCAAAGCTGACGTTTCGAGCGTCACCCTTCGTCAGAGCGAGTGGAAGAATTGTGGGTTGTGTGTTTATCTACAGAACATGGAGCTACGTTACTGGTGGGAAACTTCAAAGCAACTACAAAGAAAAGGGATAGAACTAATATCGTTCATTATTAGAATTGAGAGATGATAGAAAAATCAATACCGATGAGCGTGGGAGATAAGAAGACGCAGACTGTAAGCAAAGTCGAACGTATGACCAAAATATTGATGACTATTATCCAACATTATTGGCTGAATACTTACCTCTTCCGTTCAAACGACGAATATAAAACCACGCTGGATCCGAGCGGAAATTCTCGGGTGTTGCGTCCTTTGTGCGGTTGTTTAATTCACAGATCTGTTCCTTTCTGTTGAAATTGTAGCTCTGGCAGGTAATTTCCCTTTCACATAAGATATCACAGATATGAGGAGCTTCTACTGTCATTCTCTTGAAAACGAAGCCTTTGAGAGCCATGCCACGAATGTTAATTTCTATCCTGCATTGATCCTCGGCGGTTACAAAGTTTGTGAACGAAGCACAGACAAGAAAATAACGAAATATCCACAGCATTTTTCCTATAAAACAAAATTCATAGATAGTTAAGACGTCTATGAATTAACCCTTTTTCTCAAAGGCTACTGATTAAGAACAGCAGTCAGTAAGAACAACTGTTTCCCCCCTCCCGCTCTGTTTTATAATTCTCTTTTTTAAAAGACATTTCACAAAAAAAAAAAGAAAGAAAAAAAAAACATTCAGCCTTCAGAATAGATTATTAAGAGAGTGACTGCAGGAAAAATTTCTTTCATTTTACTGGTGGTTCTCCGACAATTCATTTTTCCCGCTGTCTTTTTGCAGCAAAATGTGTTGCGCTTTTGTTGAGGGAAGCAGCGAATAACGAAATAAGAGCCAAATGGAAAAATGTTTCTATCATTCCTTTATTCTATAGCCTTTAATTCATGCGAATGAAACGCAACTCAATGGATAACTTTATCTCTCGTTCAGCATTGGAAGAAACATGATTTGCTCGAGAAATGAGAGAGTTTTCGAAACAAAGTTAAACTCTATGAAACTGCAATAAGCGTGTAAGTCTCCTGGCCTTTAATAACAACACCACAAACCAAATTCGAATGAAGATTTATTGTAGCCGACGTGCTTGGTACTAAGAGTGTGCATACAAACAGCGTGGCTGAAAATTGTGTCGGCCAGAGAAAACTGCTGTAAAGCGGACTGCGAATAACGCGAAGAGACTTGCAAGAAACTAAACAGAACTGCGCTAAGCGCGGACCAAAATGAACTGCCAAAAAAAAAGACTAAACAAATGGACGAAAAGAAGTATAAACTAATTTGCGTACGCAAAGGAAAAACAAATCACGCAAGAACGAATAATAGAAAAAATGTTACACTTGGATCTTACATACCGGCCCCATAAGTGAGGAGCACACGCGAGGCACTTAAATTAAACAATTAAAGATCTAAGTGTCTTTCTAAGTGTTCTTAATGTTCTCTTCTCCTGAATTCAGAAAATTGCACAGAAAATAACTCCAAAGGGAAAGTTCAAGCTTCTTTCAGCAAGCAAAGCTTGTCAATTGGCCTCTCCAAAACTGCTCCTTTTACTTTCACTCTGGTACGGCGCACCAAACCTTTCTTGTCTGCGAAGACTTCTACCACTCTACCAAGGGGCCATGAATTGCGAGGGGAATTTTCGGCGCTCACTAGAACAATATCCCCAACGGCCAGGTTCTTGCGAATCGTCGTCCATTTCTGCCTACTTTGGAGCAGAGGCAAGTACTCCTTAGACCATCTCTTCCAAAAGATATCTGCGAGATATTGCACTTGTCTCCATCTGCGTCGAGAGAAGGAGTCTTCCTTTTGGAATAACCCAGGGGGCATATGAGGTTCCGAGCGTAAAAGAAGCAAATGGTTTAGTGTAAGAGGCTCCGGATCATTGGGGTCACCTGAAACTGTGGTGATTGGACGACCATTAATGATGCTTTCCACTTCGCATAGGAGGGTGACTAAACCTTCGTCGTCAACAGTTTGAGTTTGAAGCAAAGCTCGAAGGACCTTGCGCGTTGTTCGAATGCAGCGCTCCCAAACACCTCCATAATGGGAGCCATAGGGGGGGTTGAAGTTCCATTTGATACCCTTCTGAAGTAGAGCTTCAACCGGCAACTGAAACATTTCGAAAGAACTTTCCTGACAACAGAACTTGCGTTTACGATCCAAAACTTCTCGCGAGCAAGACTGATAACGTACTCTCTTCCAGAGTGACCGGAGATCTGGTGGTAATATTCTACTACAAGGTTGGTCACGTGATCCTTCTTGGGCAAAATAATCTGATGTTTGGCCTCAAATGCAGTGGACGCTAAACTTAACCTCCCACCGACACGTAAGACGCCGTTCACTAAGATTGGATCCAGACTTCGAAGGCTGCTGCTTTTCTTGACTTGCGTACCGTTTTCAGACTTGCTTAACAGCTCAAGCTCATCTGGAAAATTGAACTGCTGGACGTTCCTGAGGATTTCTAGCTCCGCAATTGCCAACTCCGTAATTGCTTAAAGAAAGGATGGGAGTTGAAAGGATCGGCTCTCTCGATTTTCCGCGTTTACTCAACCTTTTCAAGTTTCCAAGGTATCGTAAAAACCATGCAACTGACTTCTTCAATCGGTGCCAGGAAGACGCGCGTTGAAAGTACTCAACCAAAGGATGCTCCGACTCGGAAACAGAAGCGTGACAAACCTTATAAACCATCTTCACTTCCGGGTCTCCGTCTTGAAGACATCCAAGGGATAAGGGGTTCCTAGGCCAATCTTCTTCTTTTGACTTCCAGAGAAACTCCGGCCCCAGTAACCATCTTTGGCAGCTCAACAATGCTTTGGCAGTCAGCGCTCTTGAAGCGCAATCTCCAGGATTCGCTACACCTTCCACATAGCGCCACTGATCTGGACTTGAGCCCTCTCGTAGTACGGCAACCCGATTGGCAACAAACGTGTGGAAACGCGTACTTTCGTTCTTCACATAACGAAGCACTGACATGTTGTCTGACCAAAACACGGATTCACAGTCTTGTCGCACAGAAACGGTTGCGGCCGAGAGCTCTAAACGAGGAACAGAGATAGTTTTCAAAGGAGCAACGCGTGATTTTCCAAACAGGAAGGAACAATGAACTCGGTCCTCATGGCTAACCAGTCGAAGGTAAGTCACTGAGCCATAAGCTGCTTCTGAGGCATCAGAGAAGTGATGTAGCTGACTGGATTTAACGGGACCAAAATCCTCTGGCCTTAAACAGCGACTCACAGCAAACTCCGAGAGCTTTGGAACATCTGCTAGCCAATTTTCCCAACGTGCAGCGTACTCAGTCGGGATCTCGTCATCCCATCCTAGCTTAATGCGACAAAGATCTTGAAGGATTTCCTTCGCGGTCAGAACGAACGATGCCAGGAATCCCAACGGATCGAAAATAGCACTCGCTAGAGACAAGATACCCCTACGCGTTGGTGGACGGGAGCTAATGTTGACTCTGAAGCGGAACGAGTCGGATTCTACACACCATTGAACTCCCAGGGCTCGCTGAACAGGCAACTCTTCCTTCCTTATGTCCATGTCCTTGATGTCCTTTGCTCGCTCCTTCTCAGGGATAGCTTGCAGAACATCACGACTATTGCTGACCCATTTGGTTAGCTTGAAACCACCACGTGATAGTAAACTGCATAAACTGCCAACATGCTCAATGGCTTTCTGCTCGCCAGAGAGGGACTTCAAACAATCATCAACATAAAAGTTTCTTTTAACTGTGTTAATGACGTCAGAAGGGAAGCTGTGACGATTATCTTCTGCTGTCTTGCGGAGTGCAAGGTTTGCGCAAGCCGGCTCCAAACAAGTGAACGACCATCTGATATTCTTGTAATTTGCGCGCCATGTTGCCATCCTCCCACCAAAGAAAACGCAGAAAGGAACTGTCAGGATCGGGAACTCTCACTTGGTGGAACATGGACTCTATGTGCGCCATGACGGCCACTCTCTCTTCACGAAACCTCAACAGGACTCCTACAAGCGAGCTAGTTAGGTCCGGGCCCTTGTACAGCATGTCATTGAGGGACTTTCCCATACATTTGGCCGAACAGTCAAACACGACGCGGATCTTTCCTGGCTTGCGAGGGTGGTAAACACCATGGTGCGGTATGTACCAGGCGGTGCCCTTTGCGGGGCTCTTCTGATCAGGGGACACTTTGCGTGCATATCCTTTGGAGAGAATGTCTTCCATAAAGGCCTTATAATCTTGGTACAACTTCGGGTCTCTTTCCAGCCTTTTCTTCAACCAAATGGCGCGCTGCCAGGCCTGAGCCTTGTTGCTGGGTACAGGCGTTTGGCGATCCTTAAAAGGTAAAGAGATTTGATAGTGCCCATTTCTCAACTCCACCGTCTGTTCGGCGATTTGCATAAATCTACGTTCGTCTTGAGACATCTCTGTCTTGCTATCAGCGGTGGGATCGGTAAAATCGCGATTGTAGAAGTCTTCTATCATCTGTTGGAGCCGGTGATCGACTTTAGCAACAAAAGTGGATGACCGTGAACTATGGTGACGACGGCCTAAGGGACCATTTACCGCCCAGCCGATTCGAGTTCTTGAAGCATAAGGACCACCGTCTTGACTGTGTTTGATATCAAGTGGATCGAGAGCCTTGGGAACGTCACTAGCAATCAAAAGGCCAACCTCAGCGTCGAGACGAGGCAGAAAAACTCCTTGCAAGTGGGGCCACTGATCAACGTCATCCTGAGTTGGAATGTCGCTGCTGGACACAGGAATCTCCGGCCTGGTATAAAGGGTCGGGAGGCTAATCCACTCGTTCTCATCCAAATCGGATACAAGAAGGTCGCGAACCAGGAAGCTGTTGGTGATGCTATTTTTCTTCTCAAGAGTAGACAGGGATATCTTAACTTGCTGACCATTAATCCCGAGCTGCTTCATGAGCGATTCAGTACAGAAACTGGAGTTGCTACCGTTATCCAAGAAGGCGTAGGTGATGACACTCTTATCACTATCTTTCGCTCTTACTCTAACTGGTATTACGGCCATGCCTGTCCTACGACCCTCTCCTGAAGTCTCACTGTTGGCACTGGTGCCCGTTTTTACCATGTGACTACAAACTTGAGTGCTGATTACGTCTTCCGTACCCACTCCAACGTCGACAGCTGGTCTCTCACGAGGGCTTGTATGTAAAACAGTAGGATGTCATACTTTACAGTTCGCAATCTTGCAATTTTTCCTCTGCGGGCAAAACTTTGCGACATGTTCGGTGGATAAACATCCAAAGCACAGCTTTTTGGACAAGAGGAATTGAATTCTCTCTTGGTAGGGTTTCCACCGCAATGACTGACAATCCTCAAGGGCGTGGTTTCTGCTACAATAGAGACACCGATTTTTCCCTTGTGAGGGACCCTGATCGATTCCAGATGGCTGAACCTTGCGAGTCTGAAGTCTCTGCTCTCCATCGGCGCGTTGACTTGGCTCCTTTACACCCTGCGGAACAGTTTCACTGGTATGACCTTCACTATCGCCTACATGTGCTAAGAGACTGAGATTCTTGGGATTGGATGTCTTGCCACCAAAGGACCGCTGACCAGGCGCCGATCTTACGGTATCGGATATCTTGCCAAAGACTGGGTTGGTTAGTATTCTTGCTTCGCGATCAACAAAGGCGACGAAGTCACCAAACTGTACTGGCCTTAACTGTCTGTCCATGATGTCATCAGCTAAGCGACGCCATCTTTCTCTCATGCTGTAAGGAATCTTGAGCACCAACTTTTGAATGTTTCCTGGCTGATCAAACTTAGAAATGTACTGGCTACCTGCCAATGCGTTCTTGCAACTTGCGAGAAAGACTGAAAAACGATTCAAAGCCACACCATCTTCTGCCTTTATGCTCGGCCAGTCGAGAGCCTTCATCTTGTAAGCGGATGCTATGCGATAATCGTCACCATACTTCCTTCTCAAAAGCCTACGAGCCTCATCGTAACCTTCTTCCGCTGGTAAATGATGACAGGATCTTACAAGTTCCTTAACGTCCCCTGCGGTGAACTGCTCGAGGTAATAGAGTCTATCAGTACTGCTAAATGTTCTGGATTCAACCAAATTTTCAAAAGCGCGAACGAAGGTGCGGTACTCAATAGGGTTTCCGTCAAACACAGGGACACGGGGCTGCGGAGGTTTGTTCCTATTCTGATTATGCGCTAGCAATTCCATCATTCTGTTCTGCTGAAACTGAAGAGCAGTCTGTTGCCGCTGCAAACCAATCGTTTCCTTTCTCAGATCCCCACTGACAGTACAGGCTTGATAATCAAACTGGCCGTAAGGAACAGAATCCATAGACACGCCCTGGCCTGGGTGGTGCACCTCGCCTGGAAAAGACCTTTTCGCGCGGGGGCTGGTACGAGGGGGTTCCTGATCCTGGAGCTCTGTCTCCAATTTTAAAGGCTTCACCTCCGGTAGAGAAGGGGAGGTCATTGCTGCGTAGACCCTCTCCTTAGCTGTTGTCTTGATCATTTCGGCTTCGAGGTTAAGGCGTAATTCTTCCTGCTGTAAACGAAACTTTTTCTCTTCGAGTGTTTGGCGCTTTTCGAGCATAGAAATTTCAGCTTTTAACTCGGCAATTCTTGCGGCTTCTTTGGCTCTCGCGGCTGCAACTGATGAAGCACGACCACCACGTGAACTTGCTCGACTTGAATGTTTTGAAACCTTGGAAGCACCTGAAGGAATTGGTGTGCCAGCACAACTAATTGAATCCTCGGGATTCACTGCCGAATCTACCTGATGCGATTATGCTAATAGCTTGTATTCAATATTAATTATCCATTCGACGATCTCCTGACGGAACACACGAACCTTTCTCTCTTTGTCTTCAAGATAGCGTTGATCCTACGTTGATAATGGCGTTCTCATCCAGAATTTCTTCGACGTAATCGCGATGGGCCTCTTTGAATCTTTCAAAAGCGTTGTCCAAGTAAGGAAGCTTCTCTTTAACCTCCTGAAGATTATGATCATCAGTAAGCAAGCCAGAAATTTCATTGGAAATGGCGGTTACGGTAGATAGGTGACCAGACCTTGAATTTTTCTTTTAACGAAGTGTTTCCAGGTTAGACGCTTCAAAATCCAGCGAACGGTTTGGTTGTCGTACGCGTGTTCCAACTCGCCGAGCGACGGGATCTGTAAGCTGCTTGCGGCTAAAGCTCATGACGAAACGACATGTCACCAACAATTTTCAACGATGAAACTGCAATAAGCGTGTAAGTCTCCTGGCCTTTAATAACAACACCACAAACCAAATTCGAATGAAGATTTATTGTAGCCGACGTGCTTGGTACTAAGAGTGTGCATACAAACAGCGTGGCTGAAAATTGTTTCGGCCAGAGAAAACTGCTGAAGAGAACTTGCAAGAAACTAAACAGAACTGAGCTAGGCGCGGACCAAAATGAACTGCCAAAAAAAAAGACTAAACAAATGGACGAAAAGAAGTATAAACTAATTTGCGTACGCAAAGGAAAAACAAATTACGCAAGAACGAATAATAGAAAAAATGTTACACTTGGATCTTACACTCTAGTAAAGAAATCCGTTTTGAGTGTGATGTTGTCTTTTGTATGAACTTGAAGTGTCGTTGACTGGTAGATTTTAATCACATTAAGCTGCCATCAGTTGAATTGTGTTCCCTTCGTATTCTTTAAGGGAAGGAAGGGCTAGTATACATGTTTTATCATATTGGCTTCTCCGTGATTAGTTTGAGGGACGATTCGGGTTGGTTTTGAATATCTACTCGGTCTCAAATGTTTTCAAAATGTCTATCTTATTGACTAATTTTTGAGGGGAATTTCGAAAACGATTTACATAAGAATTAACACACACAAAACACAAACTTGTGGAAAGCTAAATACAGAATTACGATTCTGTTTTCAAGTTAGTAAATAAAGCCTTTTGGTTTGCAATGGCATTTCTTCAAGATAGAAAATTGCATAAGTATTGAGTTAAGTCACTCGGTGATAAAGTTTCTTCTCGCAGATGATTTTATCAGAGGTGGTGTCGTTGGTACGGATATCGGTCAAAATTGCAAAATTAGAGAACCTCTTGGCAAGGCACATCTAGTCTACTCCGACACACAAAAGAAATGTTTTGCAAGGTGAGAGCATGGAACTGTGAAAACATGGTAACTGGTAAAAATATGTCGCATGAAGCAGTTTTGAAAATAGTGGTCAAAGATATCATCGTCTCTGATTGCATTCGATTCCTCGGTAAACTTGTGGTTGTCAGGGCAAATTACCTGTTAGAGTATACCTAAAGCCGATATTATCTATGTCAGGCTCGTAAATTCTTATTTATCTACATGTGTGTTAAGATAAGACGGAGTGACGTGACGTTTCAGATTGGCGCCTATTTTTGAGACAAATACTTTTTATAAGTAATAGGAGACTTTCAGTGAACTTCATGGCCTCACCCAAACATCAGGGAGAAGTTTGAAAGTTAAGAAACCCCGAGACACATTCGAAGGTTTGTATAACCTGGCTCCACAAATACCTCAAACTTCCTTTGTGTTTAGGTGAACTTAATTTCAATCTTTTACAGTTCAAAGAAATAGAACTACTATCTGCCATTCTTTTACCCTTTAAACCCCAGATGAAAGTCAATGTTCTTATTCATTGCGTACTCTACTTGTTTTTGTTGATACTTTTAAGGTTTTTTATCGCGTTTTTTCAGTGTAGTACTTTCAATCGTTGTTTCTTTTTTAACTTTCTTCATCCAAAATTTTAAGGACTAAAAACACGAGTTAAAACTTTTTTGTCCTTGGCTTCTAAGACTAGATTTCATTTCCTTTGCGACAAATTGATCGCGCTACCCTTACAATTGATATTTGTATCATCCAGTGTGGTCATGAAAGTCTTAGAATTTTCTGGGCTCCTGGTGGTCCCTAATTGAAGACATGTTTTTCCTATATGAACCTGTTTCAGTTCGTCTCATTATAACCCCAAGTGTCAATCATGACCAAACATTTTTTGGTAATATTAAGTGACCATAAGACCACCCTTTAGTTATGACAACTTTCACTGACTGTGTAGCGAACAAAGCTCCTCAGTTGTGACTCATAGTCTTAATTCAAAAACTAATCTATCCAACCTAAAAAGACTGTAAAGAACTCTTACTTGGTAGCCGAGGAACAAACCACTTATGAGGCAAATTATTCATAACAGTTTTTCAATAACTTGCATGTGATCTGTTGAAGGCCTAAATGTAATAGCTGTCCTAAATGTACTAACATTTGGTCCTAAATTTGTATTTAACCAAGTTGAGGTGATAAACATTAGAGGGCGACATATTGACTTCAACTATGCAAATTTACAACAGCAGATATATGTGAAAGGAAGTTAACTAAACGTTGAGATTGTTCCATTCAACAGCGTCCCAAGCTATCAGTTATAAAGCAAATTGTCGAAACAAATTTCTAAAGGCATTCAACGCCTACATTAGCCGAGTGAAAATAAAACAAAAAAACAAGGACTGATAGAATTCAGGGCACTTCGAACCTGTATCCAGATTCTGAGTTGAAATACTGTGAATAAATAAATTACACCAACTTCAGTGTTCTAGCACCGAAAGCAATAAGAGACACGATGCAAACGCATCTTACAAACCTGGTGAAAGGGCTGGATCTGGAATTAGCGCAGAGGGTTCAAATAGAAGGGGACAAGGAAGACCAAAACACGTGTTGAGAGAAGATCTCGTCGCTGGTGTGAGATATTTAGCTTTGCTTCTGATGCGACTTGTAAGCAACTGAAATGTTGACTACAACCAATAGAATTCGAGCGATTCCAGCTGCTCCCAGTTTTCTGACGTACAATAGAGCACATTCTTTTGTTTTTGCGACAATAAATGCCTCAGTGCTTTGTTTGTCTGTCAAACATTTCTCAGCTCACCGCAGGCGGCCCAAGCTCCAGCTTGAGGCGATCATCTTGCGAAGTAAGTCTTAGCGAAATTATTAAAGTTTGCATAGGAATATTTACGACCACTCTTAGGAATAAAAAAATACAGTCAAATTCTCACCTTACTTCCACGGTGCATCGCTTGTTATCTGACTGCTTCTTAAGTTGAAAGAACCCATTTCAGCGAGTTATCCATTTCTAGGTTTATCATGTACGTAAGAGAAGCCCTCAGGGCTTCTCTTATATGAGGTGAGGTGTTTTTATTCAGAATTTGAATTTGTAATTATTCTTTAACAAACTCTTATAATTTCGCTATGATGATTATTTCACAGCTGGAGCTTGGGCCGCCCGTGTTCAGCTGTGACATTTTAGCGTTAAAACAAACAAAATCGTTCTCTTCCTATCTTCCTTTCTCTTCGTCGCTTATTTTGCTGGAAAATTGATGATACTACGAGTTAGAGTGCGAGGAAATAGTAACTAATAATAAAGGAAGTGTAACTTATAAGTTTTCCCCCATGACAAGTTACAAACCCTTATACTGATGTCCTTTTGGCATCAAATTGACAGACGTAAAAACAATTAGAAAGCTGACCAATGGCCACGATGCCCATGGCCACGCCATTAGTTTGTTTGTAGTAGTTACCGCCGAATGAAAAGCAATTGAGCGTGAGTACTAGTTCGGCCAAACGGAGTAGTGTTTCAGAGCTAGGTTCCTTAACAGTGCGATGATCGAAAAAATGTTTGAGGGCCCGGAGACCCTCGTCATCGGGAATGACAGTATAAAGAGATGTTATATCCATAGTGAAAATAATGTTGTTTTGGCCGAGGAAATTGAAGTCACGAAAAATTTCAGGTGCGTGTTGGCTTTCCTTAATGTAAGATGGTGAAGTTTTGACGATAGGTGCCATTATTTTGCCTAAATAGCATTCACTCTTACATTTCACCCTGACAACCACGCGGTTGGTGTTCTCGGAATCGGTCGTTAATCCCCAACGAGCGCCTTTCATTGAACTAAATTTATTCTTGTTTTCTCGTCACCATACTCCCACCGACGGCGTAGCTCCACTTAAACCTTCACACAACCCACAATTCCTCCAATAACTCTGACAAAGGGCTAACGCTCGAAACGTCAGCATTTTTACTCTTTACGGTGGCTAATTTACGTTTTCAACTCAGTTGTTAACACTAAATTACAGTGTTAGGAGAATTTGGAATAATGCAGAAACAGTGATATCCCCGAAAGTTCTTCAGCATCCCCCTCCGCTTCTGTTAAGTCATTTTACCCCACAAAAAGTTTCAGTTAATTGCAGGTAAATTTTCAGGGCACATCCCAAGTCTCCTCTTCCTGTTATAGCTGGAGTTCACCATCCGCTGGCCCGCTGAGCCATCCAAGTAAAGCGTTCCATGTGAGTCTTAGGGCGTGGCCTCAATATATAGCTTCATATCGAATAGTTCAACGCTGAGAGGCTCAGCACAGTGAAGTAGGAAAATGGATTCAAAACATGGACAGATACACAAAGACAAATGGTGGTTTGGAGATCAATACGCTAGATTTTGGGATTCTCCTATTTCCGGTGAAAAACATTTCCTCTCTCTTTTACAAAGTAAACTTTGCTCTTAAACAGTGTGACTTTACAGTAAAGTCCAATTAACCAACAAGAAGTAAATGCTGACAACTAGGAATCATTTATTAACTTCAACCAAACTCTTTGTTAAAAATTAAACTTCAGACCGATGATTCATGAAAACCGAGGGCACTTTTCTCTAACTTAATGCAGTTACTTACAAACCTTCTTTCCAGCGACATGCTAGTTACAGCGTTTTTCTCCTCATTTTTTATGTGGAAGAGCTCGAGAACCTCGATAAAAAGTTATTCTAAATGCTGACAAAAACATAACAATCTGACAAGTAAATAAAGCTCTGTCTAAAATTGAAAGTGCCATCACCTTGCCTAATATAATCGCTTTTGTGCCCTGATGAAAAAAAGAACGTTAACCAGCTTCTAAATGATTCATTCTGAAAACTGTCATGATGATTTAATTGATCTCGTTTTAAAATATTTTCTGAATGAAACCCTCACCCCCTCCCAGTATGCACCAACACCTGAACACGGCCTGAGTCATTGCCACATTTGTGGGCTGGTTTCAATGCTGGAGGAGAGGTCGAATGCTTTTCAATTGACTGGGAATCGTGAAAACAAAATCAAAATATTCACGTAATGTGGATTCTGGTGCATGATATTAACCAAAGGACACAATACGAAGTAGAATCTTAAAAACATATTTTGAATATGAATTTGCAACCGACTCCAATAGGCGCACCTTGAAATGCTTTCTACGTCATGCGAAAAGTGAAATCTGCGAAAACTCAATCGGCCCAAAGAGCGGAAAAACAAAGATACTGGGTTGGACTGGTTTGACGAAAATTGAAAATCGATTTTGGTTTTGAACTGGTCAAGAAAACAAAGTAACTGCTTAATGAACTTTCACAGTCAGTTGAAAACCAGTCTTAGATATGTCACTGTTAATATAATGTTACGATATGTAGATTAATTATTATGTGGATTTACCTTGCTAAAATAGCTAAAGGCTCGGGTCAGCGGACTTAACCGCGTATATAAATTATTTTACATAATTGATCTGGCAGTTGGTATTTTGTTGTAAATACACAGGAATATAAAGAACTGACTTCTCAACAGTTTCTCTTCAAAATACTTCCTATAGTCCTATTTCCCACAGGTTAGTTAATGACCAATTTCAAGCGACAAAATTTTCGAGCCTTTGCAATAAATATTTGGGTCGGCCATACAGCAAGGAGTTGCAATAATCAACCTTTGAAGTAAGAAAGGTATGTCCAAGGGTTCTCGTTAACCATCTCACCAACAATGGTCAGATTACCGATGTTTGGTCCTGGATGATAACAAGAGGAAAAAAACCAGCACCTCCGTTTTATAGAAGCAACGGTCTGCACTTTATAAAACTTTTGCCTTCGGCTACTGATTTCCAAGCTCCTCGAGTGTTCCTCAAAAATCGCAAAAGGCTTATCAAAGCGGCACATTGAAGGAGTGGGCGGTCTACCGCTTCAGGAAACTCTCGTACCTATTTTTGGAGCTCATTGTCGCACTTTAGTCTCTGTTTGAGTAATACGCGTGTAGGCAGTAGCTGGCCATAAAAACGACTCTTCCTTGTTTATAGGAAACACCTCATCCTATCGATGAATCACTGCAAAAGAAGAGTCTACAAGACGATGTAAACTGGGACGGGAAGGGAAGTCTGGTCATCCAACCCTCTCCCCTCCCCCCACATCCACCAATCTCTTTCCCCAACTCTTCCGTTTTACTTATCGGCTCTCGTGCACTGCTTCTCAATTTCTTATTGTAAATTGAGATAAACACCTTCAAAACCAGAGAATCTTGATCCTTCAGTAAACCTTTTGCTTCTTGTAGTAAATCTTCTCGTTTCAATCGCCTAATTTGAAAGTTCCAAAGTCCGCTTATGTGACTAAAGGTTAGAGCTGAGGAATGAGGACGAACTTAGACCGAATGTAGAAGTCGCCATATTGGATCGATCTGTAAGATCGACGAAGGCTTGGAGCTTAGCAATATTGCGTCGTCGGTACTTGGTCGGAATATTCATAGTTCTTGGAAGTTAAGCGTTCTTGTAGTTTATATCAATTAGTCTTAGATTGTGTCCTCCCTTTATTTAACGTGTCAAATTTATATTACATTTTGCGTATTTTGAATTAAACTAATTGTCTTCCGTTAGTTCAGGTTTGCGTCTGTTGAAGTTAAGTTCAGGTTTGGCTAAACTGCAGAATAACCTGCCACTCATTTACATGTCATTGAATAAGAATAGCGTCTCTTGTGTTAGGCCTCGATCTTCAAAGCCTCCCTACACAGGTAAATGAGGGGGACCAAAGTGGCAGGGTATCCTGCAGTTACCTCATTTCAATACATTTGGAACAGAATTAAAGCTAACAACACGAACAAAACTGAAACAGAACGAAAGTAAGGTTCATCCTTAATAATCAAAAGGAAGTGATAAACTTATTGTTCCGCGCGCCATGATTTATTCTTAAACTGCACAGAGTTCCTATCTATCAAAACAGGAAAAACTAGGGGAGCCTACATTGTTTTCTGTCAGATGGACCGGGAAGAGGCTTATATGCGGCAATTTATGGTATGCGTTTTTCTAGTTTGGCTTAATTATGTCCGAACGAGTTCAATGTATGGGGCCACGAAAGAAAGAAATGACAAGGAAGCATCCAAACTAGTCGCGAGACACTTTAATCTCCCCAATCATTGTAAGCAGAATATAGCAGTCTGCAGTCTTTCCCTACATCTAGGGAATTAGTTCGGAAAGCTGCAAAACTCAAGAACAAAAATTGTTGTTTCAAGTCGGTACTCTTAATCCCCACGGTATCAAAGAGCGCCTTTCATTTAACTAATTTATTCTTGTTTTCTCGTCACCATATTCCCACCAATAGCGTAGCTCAATTTTCTTCAGATAAAAACAGTCACAACGCACAATTCCTCCACTCGCTTTGACGAAGGGCTAAAGCTCGAAACGTCAACTTTTAAACTTTTTACGGTGGCCAATTCACGTTATTAACTCAGTTACCAAATTACCCTGTTATAATCTCCCACCGACGCAACACTACAGTTTATTTAGAAACTTACCCCTTTACTTATCTGAAGAATTATCCGTTTTTAGAAATTAAATTGTAATTTTGTTGGCTGAGGAGCTCCGTCCAGGCTTCAATTCACGTCATATTTCAGTACATGTGAAACTTTCATGGCAAGGTATTTATCATTTCTGCTGGAAATTGTCACCATACAGCAACTGTCTCGATTCAATTGTTCTCATTTTGTGCAAGTGAGTAATTAGCCATATCTACAAGGGTGAGTTTTTATACAGCAACTCACAACCATTTCAGCGAATTTTACTTTGTACTAAATTGTACCTTTGTTGTTTTCCGCTGAAGTTAAGTTCAGTGAAAGAGACACTTGTAATGATCGACTAATGTCTTATCAAAAGTGTGCGTGAATTATTCATTTAATATCTTCCGATTGCTCAATCAGAAGTCCAATCAGAAACTGAGTTGGAAATCCTCAACAATTCGCATCGCTTTTTGTAGTCGTCTTTAGGAATGTCCAGCTATACAAGGCTGTCACAGGAATAATTTGTTGTTCACTGTTTTCCATCACCTAAATATTCATGCATCATACAATTTTCAATTACCCTGCAAAGACCTTTAGTCAAGGCTGGTTTCGTGTGCTGTGAAAAAACATCAAAGACGAGTTAAAATGATAAGTGAAGTTGTGGGATTCAGGAACTTTCCTGTAAGATACATGGTTATTTTTTCGTTCTTTTACAAATTAGCCTTGCTCTCAGTCGATGTGACTTACTAATTTAGGTTCAACTAATAAACGTGTAGAAAATACCGACAGCCAGATATCAATTTATTGAGTTTCACTAGAGTTTACCTTAAAATCTACACTATAGACCTACAATATAGGAAAGTGATTGCTCTTTTCTGTAACTCATAGAGACAATTCTTTGGAACTTTTAGTCAATCAACCAGCAACGAATGTTCTCAATATATTCCTATCTAATATAAGCAGAATCGTTCTTTCCAACTACATGAAAATTACAGCGCTTTACTCCACTTTGAGTGAAAGAGCACGAGAGCCTCCGGAAAAGATATTCCAGATGTTAGCAGAAAAACAAAAATATAACAAGTAAATAAAGTTTTGCGTTGACTTGAATACAGTCAGTGTCATGCGCAGCAAAACTTAGAAGGCCAACGGGAAAGAAACTGAGTCACACTGGCTGTGTCATTAGTGAAAATCGATTTTGGTTTCGAACTGATCAAGAAAAAAACGATTGACTGCATAACAGACCTTTACATGTATTCATTGACATTAGATACACAAGAATATGAAGAGCTGAGTTCACAACTGTTTCTCTACAAAATGATTTCTCAGTTATTATTTTACCAATCATCACTAACTGCCCCCCCCAACACCACATGCCCGCTACTTAAAGTCTAAACATTCCTGGAATTTGCATCTTCTTTATTCTATAAGCGAAAGCAATTTGTGGCTGACATTGTCCCCTGGATATTATAAACTATAATCTTGCCTCACCATAACATTGTATGCTTTTGACGCGCAAGAATTTGTGTGAAGAAAGACGTGGGATAATTTGTTGTTCACTGTTTTTTATCCCCTACATATTCATTCATCATAAAACTAAGAACGTACGAGCCATGTTCCTTCCATTCTCCCCCATCCCCCCCTCCATTACGCTGACAAAAATGGTTTCATCACCATAAATTTCCCCTGAACCTCTGGGAGTGAACTTCTGGGAGTGAACCTCTGGGAGTGAACCTCTGGGAGTGAACATCTGGGAGTGAACAACTGGGAGTGAACCCATGGGAGTGAACCTCTGACAGTGTTAGGCGCTAAAAAAGCTATGTACATCATACAATTTCACCGAAATAGCTTCTCTATTAGTAATGAATGCCAGTGTTCTTTGCTATCTTCTCTTTGCATGTAGATGTTGAGAGGCCACTATGCTTTGAAGTGCAACGGGTTTTTGCGTTGATCTTAGATTTTTTACAATAGATAAGCAACTTTGTCCACAGCCAAAAATTTTTTAATTGGTCTCACGCTCTAAACCTTGCTTAAAACGCTTAAAGTAAAGACTTGTTTGAGTCCACTGAACTTGAGAGATGAATACAGAACTGTATGAACAGTCAAAAACATCTGATTATTTGCCCCGAAAGGAGCCGGAAAAAGAACAAATATTACAGCTTTTGCTGTCGAAAAATTTGTAAGGTCAGTAAAAATTCACAAACTCACCTATTCTAGCAAATTTTGTTTGTGAATTTTAATTTTAACCTCTAAAATATAAACGCCTCTAGAACCACATGTTGCACTGTTTGTCTTACAGTAACACGGCTTAATAACAAAATCTAAATAATGATCCAAAAAAGTTAAACTATTGAGTTTAAAAACAGACATCAATTAGCGCTTCAAAACAGAATTACCACTAGACGCTAAGAAAAGTGCTGCCATGTATTTCAGTGGAGAAATGTTATGATCACTCTACCATGTCCAGCAGTATTATAACAACATTCATTTTGCTGATTTGTTCCGTTGTTGAAAGAACCTCCCCCTCCACCACAGGAAATATTTTTATTCGCACCTCCACTTCCCCCAGAGTACCCTCCACCTCCCCCAGGTAACTCACTATCTAGACTATAACCACCCCCACCTCCAAACCCACCCCGATATGCTCCCCCCAATCCCTTTCCCTTGGCTAGAAATCCTTTACCTCCCTTTCCCCCTCCATTAGAAATATCCGTGTTTTCTCCATCACTGTAGAAGCCACCGCCACCGCCACCACCTAAAATCAAGAGATTTACAGTTGACATTAGCTACTGAAAAGATCATGGCTTTTAGTAATTCTCAAAAAAATCCAAATTTAAGCGAACAGTACCACCTCTTTGTTCGAAATACTGATGGCAGTAGAATGCAAAAAAAACAAAAACAAAAACAAAAACAAAAACAAAAACAAAAACAAAAACAAAAACAAAAACAAAAACAAAAACAAAAACAAAAACAAAAAAATTCAGTATTTATAAATAGAAAATTGTTCACCTACCAGAGTTCGGTTTATCAGTTTGTCCTCCATATCCGTTCATTCCTCCTGACAGGAATGGCGAGTTATACCCTGCATTCCCTGTTGTGTTTATGGACGCATCACATCCTGAATATTGTTCTGTCATATTTGCAACTCCTCCTCCACCTCCGGCTATGATCAAAGGCTTGTTCTTTCCTCTTACTACAAATGTACCTCCTCCGCCTGAGCCAGTTTCTTTGTTAGAATACGCTTTTTGCCCTCTTTGACCAACAAGTATACTAATGTTATCACCTTTGGTCAACATAAAGTTTCCAATCATCCGCGCCCCTCTCCCTCCGTTGATGACACTGTCCTCACTGTACCCCCCTGAGGCTCCTATTGTTTCTATTCTGTATTCACCAGTGTGTGGCACAGTCCACAGTTGAATACCCTTGGACAGTGTGACTTGTCCGTCATGATCCTGACCTGTGTAGTGACTGCCAACTGAATCTGGACCCTTTGCTCCACTGTTACCAAGATTTGTAAAAACAGCTGTAAATCCTTCGTAAAACGCATACACAAAAAATAAAAGTTATGATACTAGTAAGAAATTGTCATAGTTACTTTTGGCTCTGCAAACACAGTCAAAACTCGCTTAAAAGAACTGTTGTTTTGGGGGTTCAGCCTGATTTTGTTCTTATACATTGTGTGTTTTCTGCAAAACCAACCTGAAAATGCTCTTAAGGTGTTCTTAAAATTGTGTTTGAAAATTAAATACTGCATAGACTACCAACAGATAAAATCAGCATGTAAGCACAACTTTTCCGTTAATTCATGGATGGAACTAACCTTAACTGCATCAATCAAGGCAATAATATTACATTGGGGGAGGGGTAGCAGTTCTGGTGATAAACGACTCGAAACTCAGCAAAAGTCAAACAAATTCAAAATGCACTAGCCCTCCCCCCCTCCCTCTTTCCATATAGCTATGGTCCCCAATCTTACAAGCAAACTGAGAGAGAACTGAGAGAGAAAAATGTCAGCATTCAGTTTCTTACATTTCCAGTCCAATTATCAGATCCATTTAAATCTGATAATCTTCTTAACCTTGTGGTGAGATCTTTACATCATTAGAGCCATCTGCTTTTCGCAAACAGCCAGTTTTCTCACACAATCTCTCCGAAAAAAGGTCTCATCATTACTTCACTCACTCCACGCCTCCTCAGTCCATTTAACAAATAGATTCCTTGAGAGATGAATACAGAACATCACTGACACACTCAGCTGCGCCTCGTGTGCCATTTTTTTGTTCTTACCACATTTTGACGTTCTCTGTGATCTATTACTGAACAGACGCACGGCAACTTGGAATCTATTTGTTTTATGTACTCAAGAATTAAAAAAGTTTTAATGATGACGTCATCTATACGTCTGTCCTTCAATAGATCATAAGTGATAACCAATCAGAATGCGTGCATAACTGAGCCTATTACATAATGGGTTATATTACATTGTATCTATTTTTAGGTATCCATCTTCCATACTTTGGGTCAACTGTATAGGGCTTGTTTCTTCTCCTTTGTGTTTTCAAGGCTTTCCTCAAATCCCTGTGGAATTTCTGGATCGTATCCCGGCCATCATCTGCCCCGACTTTTTCCTTGTCGGTTCTTCTCCTCAGTAATATGTTGTGTCTTTCCTTGAATCTCTGGAGCCAGTTGCTACTTCCTTTAAATTTTGCAGCTTCATGTGCGCCATAGCTTGCTTCAATTTTCGATTTTATTATTTTTTTGAACCAAAGTTTGGACACTTTGCTTCCTGCTGATCTCCTTAGTTTAAACTCGGCGAGTAAAAGATTAGAAGTCAGAAGATATTTATCAGTGTGTTGGGATCTGTCCCTAGCGATACTCCTTTGTCTCATTGGCCTTGCACCACCTGTGTTCTTCTTTGTCTTGTTCAGAGTCAGTTCTGCAAGAAGTTTGCTTCTTTTTTTTTCCCACTCAATCACCAGCGATCTTTTGACTCCTTGTTGCTTTGCAACTTTGTTGTACTTATTAGTTGATGATTTCAGTGAATCCAAAAGATCAGTGTTTTCTTTATGAAATCAACGGTGTATGACTTTTGCTCGTTACTTTCCCTTCGATTGTTGCTTCGCCTTTGAGTTTGACCTTTCGCAACACCGGCCGATTCATGTGGCACCTCCTCAAGCTGTTGACTCTCAGCCATTCTCTGCATGTTTGTTTCACCTGAGTGGTTGTTGATGTTTACAAAAATAGTCAATGTATTTCTAGGTGCTGAGCTGATGCTATTCGAGTTCTGTGCGGCAGAGGCCGGGTGCTTGAATTGTACATGGCTGTCCAGATATGGCTGACCTTTGAACGACCTGTCGCAGTGTTTGCATTTAGCAGTAATGTGGCCCATAATACCTTGTTCGTCTATTGTCTTAGAGACAATGACTGTTTTGCTGTACAGCGGTTTTCTGTTTTCTTGAAAATTGTCTAGAAGTCATTTCGAGTGAGGGAAAGTGAAGCTTCCATCTTGAATTTCTCTTGGGAAAAGTCAGCTTTCTGCACAAATCCAACTATAAAATGGCAGATGAATACGAATTCTATGTTCAGGAAAGCTTGCGTGGGTACCACGCTTATTTTGTATATGCAACGGTGTATATTGGATAAGTTATGAACTGCGATCAGGTAGACTCAGGCCATGTTTCTTTTAACAGTCTTCCTTCGATTTAACACCGAAGTAGGTGTGATAGGTGTAGTTTGGTGTAATAAGTGTAGTTGGTGAATGCTGGTGTAGTAGGTGTAGTTTGGTATGGTTTCGTGTAGTAGATTTAATTACGCGTTGTTTGGTGTAGTAAATGAAGTTTGATGTAGTAGGTACATATCGGTGTAGTTTGGTGTAATTCGGTTAAGTTTGTTGTAGTAGATGTAGTTTGCTGTAGAAAGTGTAGTTTGGTATAATAAGTTTTTTTTCGGGTGTAGTAGGTGTTTTTTGGTGTTGTGGGTGTTGTAAGTATAGTTTCGTGTATTTGGTTTAGTAGGTGTCGCAAAACCCTACTTAGTTGCGCCAAACTCTCCTCAGTTTTCGCCAAACACTCCTTTATTGCGGCCAAACTTTCCTTAAATGGCAAAGAACACTGCTAACTTGTCGCAAAACCCTCCTTAATTATCGCCAAACTCTGCTCAGTTGTTACCAAACCCTTCTTAGGTGTCGCCAAACCCTCTTTACCTGTCGCCAAACTCTCCATAGTCATCGCCAAACCCTCCTAGCTGCCGCAATTAGTTGTCGTAAAACACTCCTTAGTTGTCGCCAAACTCTTTTTAGTTGTTGCAATACACTCTTTAGTTGTGGCAAACCACTTCTTAGTTTTAGCAAAACCCTCCTTAGTTGACACCAAATTCTTCTTAGTTGTCGCTAAACTCATTACACTCCCATCCCCCGACCGAGTAAATGTATATCATTTTTTATTTAAAAGAATTTACCTTCCGAAGATAAATTTAAAGATTTACCTTCCAAATGTATATTACAGTAAACCAGAATTCCCTTCCCAGTGCCAGATGGATCCAGCCAGTATTTGTTGCTCGCGGTGTCTTTCCCTTCGTTTGCTTTTATCTCTTGACATGAACGTGCTGGTAACTCCGGAATCGAACCCAAGGGAGCTGGTAAGGATAAAAATGTTGAAATTAAATATATGTAGGTGCACAAGTCGAAAGCCGAGAGTGAAAAACACGAGAGAATTAGAATGAGGTTCTAATCCCATTCACTTAAATTTCCGCCTTTGAATGTGTTAAATTAAATGCTCTGTCAAGCACCCTTCTCTTGGGAAGTGGGCCCCCCACACTTTTAAACCCTTCCTTTAGAGCCACCAGCTTTTTTATCTTCATTCAAGACCCTAAGCTTTTTGTATCATTTTAAAGAAGAAATTGAAATAAATAATTTGTTGTCACTATTTCACACATGTATCAAAGCAGTTTTGTGAAGAAGTTAACTAAAAGTTGAATTGAATAAAGGGGGTAACACAGGAAGAAATTGCAAGAATCCGTAAACGGAAACGTGGCGGAAACATGCAACTCCATGTTTCCGTTATGTTTACGTAAAAGTGGTCCGGTTCCGTTGTATACGCAGCAACGGAAACGCGAGAAAACGTCACGAAACCGGTAACGGAAACACAGGTTATCCGTCGTGTTTCCGGAACGGTTTAACATGTTTCTGCCACGTTTCCGTTTACGGATTCTTGCAATTTCGTCCTGTGTAAGTTTCTAAAAAAACTGTGGTGCTGCGTCGGTGGGAGAGTATAACAAGGTTATTTGGTGCTATCAACTGAGTTGATACGTCAAAGTGAATGGAAGAAATGTGGGTTTTGTGTTTATCTGCAGAGGATGGAGCTACGTTATTGGTGGGAAACGACAAAGCAACTACAAAGAAAAGGATAAAACTGATGTCATTCATTATTAGAATTGAGAAATGGTAGAAAAATCGATACCGATGAGCGTGGGAGATCAGAAAACGCGGACTGTAAGCAAAGTGGAACGTATGACCAAAATATTGATAATTATTATCCAACATTATTGGCTGCCGGAATAGTTACCTCTTCCGCTCAAACGGCGAATATAAAACCACGCTGGATCCGAGCGGAAATTCTCGGGCCTTGCATCCTTTGTGCGGTTGTTCAACTCACAGATCTGTTCTTTTCTGTTGAAATTGTAGCTCTGGCATATAATTTCCCTTTCACATAAGATATCACAAATATGAGGAGCTTCTACTGTCATTCTCTTGAAAACGAAACCTTTGAGAGCCATTCCATGAATATTAATTTCTATCCTGCATTGATCCCCAGCGGTTACAAGGTTGGTGAACGAAACACAGGCAAGAAAATAACGAAATATCCACAGCATTTTTCCTGAAAAACAAAATTCATAGATAGGTATTACAGAATCAATGAATTAACCTTTTTTCTCAAAGGCTGACTATGAACAGCAGATAATAAGAATAACTGTAGCCCCCTCCCGCTTCCTTCTATAACTCTCTTTTTTTAAAGACATTTCCCAAAAAAGGAAAACATTCAGCCTTCAAAATAAATTATGATGAGAGTGATTGTAGGAGAAATTCTTTGATTTTACTGATGGTTCTCCGACAATTCATTTTTACCGCTGTCTTTTTGCAGCAAAATTCGTTGCGCTTTTGTTGAGGGAAGCAGTGAACAACGAAATAAGAGCCAAATGGAAAATGTTTCTGTCAATCCTTTATTCTATAGCCTTTAATTCATCCTAATAAAACGCAACTCAATGGATAAATTTATCTCTCGTTCAGCACTAGAAGATGATTTGCTCGAGAAATGAGAGAGTTTTCGAAACAAAGTTAAACCTTATTTAAGGAATCCGTTTTGAGTGAGATGTTGTCTTTTGTATGAACTGGAAGTGTTACCGTATTGGCTTCTGTGTGATTAATTTGAGGGACGATCTGGGTTAGTTCTGAATATCCACAAGGTTTCAAATGTTTCCAAAATGTCTATCTTATCGTCTAATTTTTTGGGGGGATTTCGAAAACGATTTACACGAGAATTAACACACACAAAAAAAGCAAACTTGTGGATAGCTACATACTAAATTACGAGTCTGTTTTCGAGTTAGTAAATAAAGTCTTTTGGTTTGCAATGGCATTTCTTCAAGATAGAGAATTGCATGAGTATTGAGTATTAAATCTCGATCTCGGTGCTAAATTTTCTTTTCGCAGATGATTTTACCAGAGGCGGTGTCGTTGGTACGGATATCGGCCTGAACTGCAAAATGAGAGAACCTCTAGGCAAGATACATCTAGTCTACTCCGACACGATAAAATGTTTTCCATGGTGATAGATGGAACTGTGAAAACATGATAACTGGTAAAAATATGTCGCATGAAGCAGTTTTGAAAATAGTGGTCAAAGATATTATCGTCTCTGATTGCATTCGATTCCTCGGTAAACTTGTAGTTGTCAGGGAAAATTACCTGTTAGATTATACCTAAAGACGATGCTATCTATGTCAGTCTTGTAAATTCTTATTTATCTACAGGTGCATTAAGATAAGACGAAGTGACGTGACGTTTCAGATTGGCGCCTATTTTTGAGACAAATAATTTTAAATACTTTTTAAAACTAAAAGGAGACTTTTCAGTGAACTTCATAGCCTCATCCAAACACCAGGGAGAATTTCGAAAGTTAAGCAACCCCGAGAGATATTCGAAAGTTTGTATAACAGGCTCCACGAATACCTCCAACTTCCTTCGTGTTTATATGAACTTAGTATCAATCTTTTACAGTTCGAAGAAATAGAGCTACTTTCCCCCTTTTTTTTACCTTTTAAACCCCAGCTGAAAGTCAATGTTCTTATTCATTAGACTTTGTGTTGATACTTTCAAGGCTTTTATTGCGTTTTTGCAATGCAGTACTTTGAATTGTTGTTTCTTTTTTAACTTTCTTCATCCAAAATTTTAAGGACTAAAAACACGAGTGAAAATATTTTTGTCCTTAGCTTCTAAGACTAAATTTCATTTTCTTTGCTACGAATTGATCGCGCTACCCTTACAATTGATTTTTGTATCATCCAGTGTGGTCATGAAAGTCTTAGAATTTTCTGGGCTCCTGGTGGTCCCTAATTGAAGACATGTTTTTCCTACACGGACCTGTTTCAGTTCGTCTCATTATAACCCTAAGTGTCAATCATGACCAAGCATTTTTCGTAATATTAAGTGACCATAAGACCACCCTTTAGTTATGACAACTTTCACTGATTGTGTAGCAAACAAAGCTTCTCAGTTGCGACTCTTAGTCTTAATTCAAAAACTAATCTTCCCAACCTAAAAACACTACAGTACCAAATAACATAGAAGATAATCACCCTTACCAGGTGCTTTTAATAGAGTGATTTCATTCCTACTGTCATGGCCCAGTTGTAGATCACATTTGTAAAGAACTCTTACTTATGTGGCAAATTATTCATAACAGTTTTTCAATAACTTGCATGTGATCTGTTGAAGGCCTAAATGTAATAGCTGTCCTAATTGTAATAACATTTGGTCCCAAATTTGTATTTAACCAAGTTGAAGTGCCGAACGTTAGAGGGCAACAGATGGACTTCAACTATGCAAATTCACAACAGCAGATATATATGAATGGAAGTTAACTAAACGTTGAGATTGTTCCATTCAACAGCGTCCCAAGCTATCAGTTATAAAGCATATTGTCAAAACAATTCTCTAAAGAGCACGCAACACCTACAGTAGCCGAGTGAAAATATAAAAAAAAACAAAGACTGATGGAATTCAGGGCACATCGAACCTGTATCCAGATTCTGAGTTGAATTACTATGAATTAAATGAATTAGACCAACATCAGTGTTCTAACACTGATAGCAATAAGAGACACGATGCAAACGTATCTTACAAACCTTGTGAAAAGGCTGGATCTGGAATTAGCGCAGAGAGTTCAAATAGAAGGGGATAAGGAAGACTAAAGCACATGTTGAGAGGAGATCTCGTCGCTGGTGTGAGACATTTAGCCTTGCTTCTGATGCGACTTGTAAGCAACTGAAATGTTGACTACAACCAATAGAATTCGAGCGATTCCAGCTGCTCCCAGTTTTCTGACGTACAAACGAGCACATTCTTTTGTTTTTGCGACAATAAATGCCTTAGTGCTATGTTTGTTTGTCAAACATTTCTCCTTATTTCAGCTCACCGCAGGCGGTCCAAGCTCTAGCTTGAGGCGATCATCTTGCGAAGTAAGTCTTAGCGAAATTATTAGAGTTTGCATAGGAATATTTACGACCACTCTTAGGAATAAAAAAATACAGTCAAATTCTCACCTTACTTCCACGGTGCATCGCTTGTTATCTGACTGCTTCTTAAGTTGAAAGAACCCATTTCAGCGAGTTATCCATTTCTAGGTTTATTATGTACGTAAGAGAAGCCCTCAGGGCTTCTCTTATATGAGGTGAGGTGTTTTTATTGAGAATTTGACTTACTTTTTTTATTCCTAAGAGCGATCGTAAGTAGTCATTTATAATTTGGCTATGACTCTCATTTCGCATGATGATTATTTCACAGCTGGAGCTTGGGCCGCCCGTGTTCAGCTGTGACATTTTAGCGTTAAAACAAACAAAATCGTTCACTTCCTATCTTCCTTTCTCTTCGTCGCTTATTTTCCTGGAAAATTGATGATACTACGAGTTAGAGTGCGAGGAAATAGTAACTAATAATAAAGGAAGTGTAACTTATATGTTTTCCCGTTGACAAGTTTGCGACTGCAGTGTCAATGAAAAAAATTTGGAGTATATCAATGCCAGTTTTGGAGTAAGGGAAGTTGCTTTTTAACGAAAAACGTGCCTTCGAAAAATCAATTGACATTACAGATGACTTGGCAAGAAGGAAAATCAGAAGATTTTCGTGAAATTCTGCGCTGTGACAAAAGAAACAAAATGCTATATGTGGGTTATGAAGGTGTTGAAAACCTACAAATATCATTAAAAATTGATACCAAAAAAACCCTTTCAAAGAGTGTTTTGGTATAAATTTTAATAAATTGTGAAAATGGGTTCCTGTTTACGTATTAACTAAATAATTTAAAAAGAGAGGTTCGAAATAAACGCACTATTTCCGTGATTATTCAGTGTGGTTGAAGGCCTAATGTAGTAACTGTCCTAAATGTAATAAAGTCCTAAATGTACAAACGTTTGGTTCTAAATGTAATAAAGTCCTAAATGTAATAAGCCTCTGATGCAATCGTTTAACTGCATTAGTGCATTGTTGTCATAGCGGACATCCACATTGAGATGTTAAAGTGACAGCTGTTGCACCAAAGAATCCTAAGACCAATATTCATGGCATATTGCAGGCTTGCTGATATTAATCAGCGTCTTTTTATTTGTTTAAGACAAAGGTTGAGAAGCATTGGCTACAAACCCTTATACTGATGTCCTTTTGGCATCAAATTGACAGACGTAAAAACAATTAGAAAGCTGACCAATGGTCACGATGCCCATGGCCACGCCATTAGTTTGTTTGTAGTAGTTACCGCCGAATGAAAAGCAATTGAGCGTGAGTACTAGTTCGGCCAAACGGAGTAGTGTTTCAGAGCTAGGTTCCTTAACAGTGCGAAGATCGAAAAAATGTTTGAGGGCCCGGAGATCTTTGTCATCGGGAATGACAGTATAAAGAGATGTTATATCCATAGCGAAAATAATGTTGTCTTGGGAGAGGAAATTGAAGTCACGAAAAATTTCAGGTGCGTGTTGGCTTTCCTTAATGTAAGATGGTGAAGTTTTGACGATAGGTGCCATTATTTTGCCTAAATAGCATTCACTCTTACATTTCACCCTCACAACCACGCGGTTGGTGTTCTCGGAATCGGTCGTTAATCCCCAACGAGCGCCTTTCATTGAACTAAATTTATTCTTGTTTTCTCGTCACCATACTCCCACCGATGGCGTAGCTCTACTTAAACCTTCACACAACCCACAATTCCTCCAATAACTCTGACAAAGGGCTAACGCTCGAAACGTCAGCATTTTTACTCTTTACGGTGGCTAATTTACGTTTTCAACTCAGTTGTTAACACTAAATTACAGTGTTAGGAGAATTTGGAATAATGCAGAAACAGTGATGTCCCCGAAAGTTCTTCAGCATCCCCCTCCGCTTCTGTTAAGTCATTTTACCCCACAAAAAGTTTCAATTAATTGCAGATAAATTTTCGGGGCACATCTCAAGTCTCCTCTTCCTGTTATAGCTGGAGTTCACCATCCGCTGGCCCGCTGAGCCATTCAAGTAATGCGGTCCATGTGAGTCTTAGGGCGTGGCCTCAATATATAGCTTCATATCAAATAGTTCAACGCTAAGAGGCTCAGCACAGTGAAGTAGGAAAATAAATTCAAAACATAGACAAATACACAAAGACAAATGGTGGTTTGGAGATCAATACACTAGATTTTGGGATTCTCCTGTTTCCGGTGAAAAACATTTCCTCTCTCTTTTACAAAGTAAACTTTGCTCTCAAACAGTGTGACTTTACAGTAAAGTCCAATTAACCAACAAGAAGTAAATGCTGACAACTAGGAATCATTTATTTACTTCAACCAAACTCTTTGTTAAAAATTAAACTTCAGACCGATGATTCATGAAAACCGAGGGCACTTTTCTCTAACTTATTGAGATGTTAATGCAGTTACTTACAAACCTTCTTTCCAGCTACATGCTAGTTACAGCGTTTTCTCAGGTTAATTAAGGCCTGGGTCAAAAATGATTTTCGCCTCCAGTGCTCCCCCAGCAAGGTTCGCGGAATTCGCGTGGACTGCGCGAGTAACCATAGTTACTTGGAATCAAGATCGCGTAGTTCGTGAACGGCATCCGCCATTTTGAAGTGTCGGCTTTGCATTGGTTTTTCCCATCTTCGCTGGTGAATCCGACAATTTAGAGGAAGACATCAAAAGAAGGTAATAACATTTTCTTTGCTATCTTCATTTCCTCAAAAAATGGCATGATATCGCTATCTTAAAGCCAAAGAGAACCCTTTTGAACCTACGAAGACTTCCAAACACCGCTCTCAATATGTTCATTGACTTCACTGCAAATACAATGCAACATGAATTTATAATATAGCGCTCATTTCTAGAGCTCAATAACGTTTTACAATGTTTGTAACTTATGCATAGAAAAAAGTACTATGTTTTGTAACAAATGCATAGAAAAAAGTTTCATTGTGGATATACCATTCAATTTTGAAATTAAATTTAGCTTGATAAATCCTCTATCATATCATGATGAGTATACTTATGGTGTCTATCAAAATTTAGGCTTTTGAATGCTTTGGAAACAATTTCTCCCAGAAGCAGATGAATTTATTTACAAAAGTAATCCCCCAAAGCAGTTGTTAGGTAAGTTTAATTGCTTCTGAACACTCGCGTGTCAAAATGGCGGACACTAAGTTGAATACGAGACTGCGAGTTTTCAAAATTCCCACCTCTTAAACAGTTTTAATTTGTCTCTTTTCCAAATAAATAGGAACCTATAGGATTACTTTCATTGACAGCAGTTGGAACCAGGTAAAGGCTAAGATGTTTTCGGGCGAAAACCATAATAGAGGAAGCAGCTTCGCAGAGACAAAACTCGATTTATTCTGCCTAGCACATCTCTCTTTTTTTTGGCAGCCATTCCAAGTGGGAAAACAGTGAAAAAACGTCTCAAATATTCATAGCGATAACTGCATTTTGATTTGCCATGTGTTTAGTAGTGGGAATTTGCTCAAGAAAGCAACCGACGAATTTGGCGCCTAAATTAAATGTTTTTGGCTGTTGAGAGTATCATATTACGCTGCCACAATTCAGTCCAAGAGCGATGGTAGTGATACACATTTCTGCCAAGTATGAGAAAAATCCCTCGCAAAATAGCTAAGTTATTCTCAATTTTGGGAAAAATATGGGTTAAAGGCAGGGTGACCCAGGCCTTAATTAACCTGAGTTTCTCGAGAACCTCGATAAAAAGTTATTCTAAATGCTGACAAAAACATAACAATCTGACAAGTAAATAAAGCTCTGCGTAAAATTGAACGTACATCACCTTGCCTTATATAACCGCTTTGTGCCCTGATGAAAAAAAGAACGTTAACCAGCTTCTAAATGATTCATTCTGAAAACGGTCATGATGATTTAATTGATTTCGTTTTAAAATATTTTCTGAATCAAACCCTCACCCCCTCCCAGTATGCACCAACACCTGAACACGGCCTGAGTCATTGCCACATTTGTGGGTTGGTTTCAATGCTGGAGGAAAGGTCGAATGCTTTTCAATTGACTGGGAATCGTGAAACCAAAATCAAAATATTCACGTAATGTGGATTCTGGTGCATGATATTAACCAAAGAACACAATATGAAGTAGAATCTTAAAAACATATTTGAGGATAAATTTGCAACCGACTCCAATAGGCGCAACTTGAAATGCTTTCTACGTCATGCAAACTCAATCGGCCCAAAGGGCGGAACAACAAAGATACTGGATTGGACTGGTTTGACGAAAATTGAAAATCGATTTTGGTTTTGAACTGGTCAAGAAAACAAAGTAACTGCTTAATAAACTTTCACAGTCAGTTGAAAATCAGTCTTAGATATGTCATTGTTAATATAATGTTACGATATGTAGATTAATTATTACGTAGATTTACCTTGCTAAAATAGCCAAAGGCTCGGGTCAGCGGACTTAACCGCGTATTTAGATTATTTTACATAAGTGACCTGGCAGTTGATGTTTTGTTGTAAATACACAGGAATATAAAGAACTGACTTCTCAAAAGTTTCTCTTCAAAATACTTCCTATAGTCCTATTTCCCACAGGTTAGTTAATGACCAACTTCAAGCGACAAAATTTTCGAGCCTTTGCAATAAATATTTGGGTCGGCCATACAGCAAGGAGTTGCAATAATCAACCTTTGAAGTAAGAAAGGTATGTCCAAGGGTTTTCGTTAACCATCTCACCAACAATGGTCAGATTACCGATGTTTGGTCCTGGATGATAACAAGAGGAAAAAACCAGCACCTCCGTTTTATAGAAGCAACGGTCTGCACTTTATAAAACTTTTGCCTTCGGCCACTGATTTCCAAGCTCCTCAAGTGTTCCTCAAAAGTCGCAAAGGCTTATCAAAGCGGCACATTGAAGGAGTGGGCGGTCTACCGCTTCAGGAAACTCACGTATCTATTTTTCGAGCTCATTGTGGCACTTCAGTCTCTGTTTGAGTAATACGCGTGTAGGCAGTAGCTGGCCATAAAAACGACTCTTCCTTGTTTATAGGAAACACCTCATCCTATCGATTAATCACTGCAAAAGAAGAGTCTACAAGACGAAGTAAACTGGGACGGGAAGGGAAGTCTGGTCATCCAACCCTCTCCCCTCCCCCCACATCCCCCAATCTCTTTCCCCAACTCTTCCGTTTTACTTATCGGCTCTCGTGCACTGCTTCTCAATTTCTTATTGTAAATTGAGATAAACACCTTCAAAACCAGAGAATCTTGATCCTTCAGTAAACCTTGGCTTCTTGTAGTAAATCTTCTCGTTTCAATCGCCTTATTTGAAAGTTCCAAAGTCCGCTTATGTGACTAAAGGTTAGAGCTGAGGAATGAGGACGAACTTAAACCGAATGTAGAAGTCGCCATATTGGATCGATCTGTAAGATCGACAAAGGCTTGGAGCTTAGCAATATTGTGTCGTCGGTACTTGATCGGAATATTTATAGTTCTTGCAAGTTAAGCGTTCTTGTAGTTTATGTCAATTAGTCTTAGGTTGTGTGCTCCCTTTATTTAATGTGTCAAATTTTATATTACATTTTGCGTATTTTGAATTAAGCTAATTATCTTCCGTTAGTTCAGGTTTAGTTTGCGTCTGTTGAAGTTAAGTTCAGGTTTGGCTAAACTGCAGAATACCCTGCCACTCATTTACATGTCATTGAATAAGAATAGCGTCTCTTGTGTTATGCCTCAATCTTCAAAGCCTCCCGACACAGGTAAATGAGGGGGACCAAAGTGGCAGGGTATCCTGCAGTTACCTCATTTCAATACATTTGGAACAGAATTAAAGCTAACAACACGAACAAAACTGAAACAGAACGAAAGGAAGGTTCATCCTTAATAATCAAAAGGAAGTGATAAACTTATTGTTCCGCGCGCCATGATTTATTTTTAAACTGCACAGAGTTCCTATCTATTAAAACAGGAAAAGCTAGGGGAGCCTACATTGTTTTCTGTCAGATGGACCGGGAAGGGGCTTATATGCGGCAATTTATGGTATGCGTTTTTCTAGTTTGGCTTAATTATGTCCGAACGAGTTCAATGTATGGGGCCACGAAAGAAAGAAATGACAAGGAAGCATCCAAACTAGTCGCGAGACACTTTAATCTCCCCAATCATTGTAAGCAGAATATAGCAGTCTGCAGTATTTCCCTACATCTAGGGAATTAGTTCGGAAAGCTGCAAAACTCAAGAACAAAAATTGTTGTTTCAAGTCGGTACTCTTAATCCCCACGGTATCAAAGAGCGCCTTTCATTTAACTAATTTATTCTTGTTTTCTCGTCACCATATTCCCACCAATAGTGTAGCTCAATTTTGTCATATAAAAACAGACACAACCCACAATTCCTCCACACGCTTTGACGAAGGGCTAAAGCTCGAAACGTCAACTTTTAAGCTTTTTACGGTGGCCAATTCACGTTATTAACTCAGTTACCAAATTACCCTGTTATAATCTCCCACCGACGCAACACTACAGTTTATTTAGAAACTTACCCCTTTATTTATCTGAAGAATTATCCGTTTTTAGAAATTAAATTGTAATTTTATTAGCTGAGGAGCTCCGTCCAGGCTTCAATTCACGTCATATTTCAGTATATGTGAAACTTTCATGGCAAGGTATTTATCATTTCTGCTGGAAATTGTCACCATACAGCAACTGTCTCGATTCAATTGTTCTCATTTTGTGCAAGTGAGTAATTAGCCGTATCTACAAGGATGAGTTTTTATATAGCAACTCACAACCATTTCAGCGAATTTTACTTTGTACTTAATTGTACCTTTGTTGTTTTCCGCTGAAGTTAAGTTCAGTGAAAGAGACACTTGTAATGATCGACTAATTTCTTATCAAAAGTGTGCGTGAATTATTCATTTAATATCTTCCGATTGCTGAATCAGAAGTCCAATAAGAAACTGAGTTGAAAATCCTCAAACAATTCGCATCGCTTTTTGTAGCCGTCTTTAGGAATGTCCAGCTATACAAGGCTGTCACAGGAATAATTTGCTGTTAACTGTTTTACATCACTTAAATATTCGTGCATCATACAATTTTCGATTACCCTGCAAAGACCTTTAGTCAAGGCTGGTTTCGTGTGCTGCGAAAAACATCGAAGAGGAGTTAAAATGATAAGTGAAGTTGTGGGATTCAGGAACTTTCCTGTAAGATACATGGTTATTTTTTCGTTCGTTTACAAATTAGCCTTGCTCTCAGTCGATGTGACTTACTAATTAAGGTTCAACTAACAAACGTGTAGAAAATACCGACAGCCAGATATCAATTTATTGAGTTTCACCAGAGTTTACCTTAAAATCTACACTATAGACCTACAATATAGGAAAGTGATTGCTCTTTTCTGTAACTCCTAGAAACAATTCTTGGGAACTTTTAGTCAATCCACCAGCAACGAATGTTCTCAATATATTTCTATCTATTATAAGCAGAACCGTTCTTTCCAACTACATGAAAATTACAGCGCTTTACTCCACTTTGAGTGAAAGAGCACGAGAGCCTCCGGAAAAGATATTCCAGATGTTAGCAGAAAAATAAAACTATAACAAGTAAATAAAGTTTTGCGTTGACTTGAATACAGTCAGTGTCATGCGCAGCAAAAGTTAGAAGGCCAACGGGCAAAAAAATTGAAGAAACTGAGTCACACTGGCTGTGTCATTAGTGAAAATCGATTTTGGTTTCGAACTGATCAAGAAAAAAACGACTGACTGCATAATAGACCTTTACATGTATTCATTGACATTAGATACACAAGAATATGAAGAGCCGAGTTCACAACTGTCTCTCTACAATATTATTTCTCAGTTATTATTTTACCAATCATCACTAACTCCCCCCCCCCCCCAACCCCACATGCCCGCTACTTAAAGTCTAAACATTCCTGGAATTTGCACCTTCTTTATTCTATAAGCGAAAGCAATTTGTGGCTGACATTGTCCCCTGGATATTATGAACTATAATCTTGCCTCACCATAACATTGTATGCTTTTAACGCGCAAGAATTTGAGTGAAGAAAGACGTGGGATAATTTGTTGTTCACTGTTTTTTATCACCTACATATTCATTCATCATACAACTAAGGACATACGAGCCATGTTTAATTCTCCCCCATCCCCCCCTCCTACCTTCCCTCGTTTGCATGTGACCACGGGCCTTGCTCTAAGCTCTAAGCCTAAGAAAACATTACGCTGACAAAAATGGTTTCATCACCATAAAGTTTCCCCTGAACCTCTGGGAGTGAACCTCTGGGAGTGAACCTCTGGGAGTGAACCTCTGAGAGTGAACCTCTGGGAGTGAACATCTGGGAGTGAACATCTGGGAGTGAACATCTGGGAGTGAACATCTGGGAGTGAACATCTGGGAATGAAAACCCGGGAGTGAACACCTGGGAGTGAACCCATGGGAGTGAACCTCTGGAAGTGAATCTCTAGGAGTGAACCTCTGGGGTGAACCTTTGAGAGTGAACCTCTGGGAGTAAGCTCTAAGCCTAAGAAAACATTACGCTGACAAAAATGGTTTCATCACCATAAAGTTTCCCCTGAACCTCTGGGAGTGAACCTCTGGGAGTGAACCTCTGGGAGTGAACCTCTGGGAGTGAACCTCTGGGAATGAACCTCTGGGAGTGAACCTCTGGGAGTGAACATCTGAGAGTGAACATCTGGGAGTGAACATCTGGGAGTGAACACCTGGGAGTGAACACCTGGGATTGAACCTCTGGGGTGAACCTTTGAGAGTGAACCTCTGGGAGTATTAGGCGCTAAAAAGCTATGTACATCATACAGTAATTTCGCTGAAATAGCTTCTCTATTAGTAATGAATGCCAGTGTTCTTTGGTATCTTATCTTTGCATTTAGATGTTGAGAAGCCACTATGCTTTGAAGTGCAACGGGTTTTAGCATTGATCTTAGATTTTTTACAATAGATAAGCAACTTTGTCCACAGCCAAAAAATTTTTAATTGGTCTCACGCTCTAAACCTTGCTTAAAACGCTTAAAGTAAAGACTTGTTTGAGTCTACTGAACTTGAGAGATGAATACAGAACTGTATGAACAGTCAAAAACATCTGATTATTTGCTCCGAAAAGAGCCGGAAAAAGAACAAATATTACAGCTTTTGCTGTCGAAAAATTTGTAAGGTCAGTAAAAATTCACAAACTCATCTGTTCTAGCAAATTTTGTTTGTGAATTTTAATTCTAACCTCAAATATAAACACCTCTAGAACCACATGTTGCACTGTTTGTCTTACAGTAACACGGCTTAATAACAAAATCTAAATAATGATCCAAAAAAGTTAAACTATTGAGTTTAAAAACAGACATCAATTAGCGCTTCAAAACAGAATTACCACTAGACGCTAAGAAAAGTGCTGCCATGCATTTCAATGGAGAAGCGTTATGATTGCTCTACCATGTCCAGCAGTATTATAACAACATTCATTTTGCTGATTTGTTCCGTTGTTGAAAGAACCTCCCCCTCCACCACAGGAAATATTTTTATTCGCACCTCCACTTCCCCCAGAGTACCCTCCACCTCCCCCAGGTAACTCACTATCTAGACGATAACCACCCCCACCTCCAAACCCACCCCGATATGCTCCCCCCAATCCCTTTCCCTTGGCTAGAAATCCTTTACCTCCCTTTCCCCCTCTCTTAGAAATATCTGTGTTTTCTCCATCACTGTAGAAGCCACCGCCACCGCCACCAGCTAAAATCAAGAGATTTACAGTTGACATTAGCTACTGAAAAGATCATGGCTTTTAGTAATTCTCAGAAAAATTCAAATTTAAGCGACCAGTACCACCTCTTTGTTCGAAATATTGATGGATGGCAGTAGAATGCGAAAAAAAAAAAAAACAAAAACAAAAACAAAAACAAAAACAAAAAAATTCAGTATTTATAAATAGAAAATTGTTCACCTACCAGAGTTCGGTTCATCAGTTTGTCCTCCATATCCGTTCATTCCTCCTGACAGGAATGGCGAGTTATACCCTGCATTCCCAGTTGTATTTATGGACGCATCACATCCTGAATATTGTTCTGTCATATTTGCAACTCCTCCTCCACCTCCGGCTATGATCAAAGGCTTGTTCTTTCCTCTTACTACAAATGTACCTCCTCCGCCTGAGCCAGTTTCTTTGTTAGAATACGCTTTTTCCCCTCTTTGACCAACAAGTATACTAATGTTCTCACCTTTGGTCAACATAAAGTTTCCAATCATCCGCGCCCCTCTCCCTCCGTTGATGACACTGTCCTTACTGTACCCCCCTGAGGCTCCTATTGTTTCTATTCTGTATTCACCAGTGTGTGGCACAGTCCACAGTTGAATACCGCTGGACACTGTAACTTGTCCGTCATGATCCTGACCTGTGTAGTGACTGCCAACTGAGTCTGGACCCTTTGTTCCACTCTTACCAAGAGTTGTAAAAACAGCTTTAAATCCTTCATAAAACACATTAAATAAAAATCAAAGTTATGATACTAGTAAGGAATTGTTATAAATAAATCACTTTTGGCTCTGCCAACACAGTAAAAACTCGCTTAAAAGAACAGGTGTTTTGGGGGTTCAGGCCGATTTTGTTCTTATACATTGGGTGTCTTCTGTAAAACCAACCTGAATATGCTCTTAAGGTGTTCTTAAAATTGTTTTTAAAAATTAAATATTGCATAGACTACCAACAGATAAAATCAGCATGTAAGCTGAATTAAAAAAGTTTTAATGATGACGTCATCTATACGTCTGTCCTCCAATAGATCATAAGTGAGAACCAATCAGAATGCGTGCATAACTGAGCCTATTATATAATAGGTTATATTACATTGTATCTATTTTTAGGTATCCATCTTCCATACTTTGGGTCAACTGTATAGGGCTTGTTTCTTCTCCTTTGTGTTTTCAAGGCTTCAATCCCTGTGGAATTTCTGGATCGTATCCCGGCCATCATCTGCCCCGACTTTTTCCTTGTTGGTCCTTCTCCTCAGTAATATGTTGTGTCTTTCCTTGAATCTCTGGATCCAGCTGCTGCTTCCTTTACATTTTGCAGCTTCTTCTGCGCCATAGCTTGCTTCGATTTTCGATTTTATTTTTTTTTTGAACCAAGGTTTGGACACTTTGCTTCCTGCTGATGTCCTTAGTTTAAACTCGGCGAGTAAAAGATTGGAAGTCAGAGGATATTTATCAGTGCGTTGGGATCTGTTCCTAGCGATACTCCTTTGTTTCATTGGCCTTGCCCCACCTGTGTTCTTCTTTGTCTTGTTCAGAGTCAGTTCTGCAAGAAGTTTGCTTCCGTTTTTTTCCCACTTAAACACCAGTGATCTGTTGACTCCTTGTTGCTTTGCAACTGTGTTGTACTTATTAGTTGATGACTTAAGTGAATCCAAAAGATCAGTGTTTTCTTTATGAAATCAACGGTGTATGACTTTTGCTCGTTACTTCCCCTTCGATTGTTGCTTCGCCTTTGAGTTTGACCTTGAGCAACACCGGCCGATTCATGTGGCACATCCTCAAGCTGTTGACTCTCAGCCATTCTCTGCATGTTTGTTTCACCTAAGTAGTTGTTGATGTTTACAAAAATAGTCAATGTATTTCTAGGTGCTGAGCTGATGCTGTTCGAGTTCTGTGCGGCAGAGGCCGGGTGCTTGAATTGTACATGGCTGTCCAGATATGGCTGACCTTTGAACGACCTGTCGCAGTGTTGCATTTATCAGTAAATAAATATGGCCCATAATACCTTGTTCGTCTATTGTCTTAGTGACAATGACTGTTTTGCTGTACAGCGGTTTTCTGTTTTCTTGAAAATTGTTTAGAAGTCATTTCGAGTGAGGGAAAGTGAAGCTTCCATCTTGAATTTCTCTTGGGAAAAGTCAGCTTTCTGCACAAATCCAACTATAAAATGGCAGATGAATACGAATTATATGTTCAGGAAAGCTTGCGTGGGTACCACGCTTATTTTGTATATGCAACGGTGTATATTGGATAAGTTATGAACTGCGAGCAGGTAGACTCAGGCCATATTTCTTTTAACAGTCTTCCTTCGATTTAACACCGAAGTAGGTGTGATAGGTGTAGTTTGGTGTAGTAAGTGTAGTTGGTGAATGCTGGTGTAGTAGGTGTAGTTTGGTATGGTTTCGTGTAGTAGATTTAATTACGCGTTGTTTGGTGTAGTAAGTGAAGTTTGATGTAGTAGGTACATATCGGTGTAGTTTGGTGTAATTCGGTTTAGTTTGTTGTAGTAGATGTAGTTTGCTGTAGAAAGTGTAGTTTGGTATAATAAGTTTCTTTTCGGGTGTAGTAGGTGTTTTTTGGTGTTGTGGGTGTTGTAAGTATAGTTTCGTGTATTTGGTTTAGTAGGTGTCGCAAAACCCTACTTAGTTGCGCCAAACTCTCCTCAGTTTTCGCCAAACACTCCTTTTTTGCGGCCAAACTTTCCTTAAATGGCAAAGAACACTGCTAACTTGTCGCAAAACCCTCCTTAATTATCGCCAAACTCTGCTCAGTTGTTACCAAACCCTTCTTAGGTGTCGCCAAACCCTCTTTACCTGTCGCCAAACTTTCCATAGTCATCGCCAAAACCTCCTCAGCTGCCGTAATTAGTTGTCGCAAAACACTCCTTAGTTGTCGCCAAACTCTTTTTAGTTGTTGCAATACACTCTTTAGTTGTGGCAAACCACTTCTTAGTTTTTGCAAAACCCTCCTTAGTTGCCACCAAATTCTTCTTAGTTGTCGCTAAACTCATTACACTCCCATCCCCCGACCGAGTAAATGTATATCATTTTTTATTTAAAAAAATTTACCTTCGGAAGATAAATTTAAAGATTTACCTTCCAAATGCATATTACAGTAAACCAGAATTCCCTTCCCAGTGCCAGATGGATCCAGCCAGTATTTGTTGCTCGCGGTGTCTTTCCCTTCGTTTGCTTTTATCTCTTGACATGAACGTGCTGGTAACTCTGGAATCGAACCCAAGGGAGCTGGTAAGGATAAAAATGTTGAAATTAAATATATGTAGGTGCACTAGTCGGAAGCCGAGAGTGAAAAACACGAGAGAATTAGAATGAGGATCTAATCCCATTCACTTAAATTTCCGCCTTTGAATGTGTTAAATTAAATGCTCTGTCAAGCACCCTTTTCTTAGAAAGTGGGCCCCCCACACTTTTAAACCCTTCCTTTAGCCACCAGCTTTTTTATCTTCTTTCAAGACCCTAAGCTTTTTGTATCATTTTAAAGAAGAAATTGAAAAAAATAATTTGTTGTCACTATTTCATACATGTATCAAAGCTGTTTTGCGAAGAAGTTAACTAAAAGTTGAATTGAACAAAGGGGGTAAGTTTCTAAAGAAAGTGTGGTGCTGCGTCGGTGGGAGAGTATAACAAGGTTATTTGGTGCTATCAACTGAGTTGATACGTCAAAGTGAATGGAAGAAATGTGGGTTTTGTGTTTATCTGCAGAGGATGGAGCTACGTTATTGGTGGGAAACGACAAATCAACTACAAAGAAAAGGGAAAGAACTAATATCGTTCATTATTAGAATTGAGAAATGGTAGAAAAATCGATACCGATGAGCGGGAGATCAGAAAACGCGGACTGTAAGCAAAGTGGAACGTATGACCAAAATATTGATAATTATTATCCAACATTATTGGCTGAATAGTTACCTCTTCCGCTCAAACGACGAATATAAAACCACGCTGGATCCGAGCGGAAATTCTCGGGCCTTGCGTCCTTTGTGCGGTTGTTCAACTCACAGATCTGTTCTTTTCTGTTGAAATTGTAGCTCTGGCATATAATTTCCCTTTCACATAAGATATCACAAATATGAAGAGCTTCTACTGTCATTCTCTTGAAAACGAAGCCTTTGAGAGCCATGCCATGAATATTAATTTCTATCCTGCATTGATCCCCAGCGGTTACAAGGTTGGTGAACGAAACACAGGCAAGAAAATAACGAAATATCCACAGCATTTTTCCTGAAAAACAAAATTCATAGATAGGTATTACAGAATCAATGAATTAACCTTTTTTCTCAAAGGCTGACTATGAACAGCAGATAATAAGAACAACTGTTCCCCCCTCCCGCTCCCTTCTATAACTCTCTTTTTTTAAAGACTGACTATGAACAGCAGATAATAAGAATAACTGTACCCCCCTCCCGCTCCCTTCTATAACTCTCTTTTTTTAAAGGCTGACTATGAACAGCAGATAATAAGAATAACTGTACCCCCCTCCCGCTCCCTTCTATAAGTCTCTTTTTTTAAAGGCTGACTATGAACAGCAGATAATAAGAATAACTGTACCCCCCTCCCGCTCCCTTCTATAACTCTCTTTTTTTAAAGACTGACTATGAACAGCAGATAATAAGAATAACTGTACCCCCCTCCCGCTCCCTTCTATAACTCTCTTTTTTTAAAGACTGACTATGAACAGCAGATAATAAGAATAACTGTACCCCCCTCCCGCTCCCTTCTATAACTCTCTTTTTTTAAAGACTGACTATGAACAGCAGATAATAAGAATAACTGTACCCCCCTCCCGCTCCCTTCTATAACTCTCTTTTTTTAAAGGCTGACTATGAACAGCAGATAATAAGAATAACTGTACCCCCCTCCCGCTCCCTTCTATAACTCTCTTTTTTGAAAGACTGACTATGAACAGCAGATAATAAGAATAACTGTACCCCCCTCCCGCTCCCTTCTATAACTCTCTTTTTTTAAAGGCTGACTATGAACAGCAGATAATAAGAATAACTGTACCCCCCTCCCGCTCCCTTCTATAACTCTCTTTTTTTAAAGACTGACTATGAACAGCAGATAATAAGAATAACTGTACCCCCCTCCCGCTCCCTTCTATAACTCTCTTTTTTAAAGACTGACTATGAACAGCAGATAATAAGAATAACTGTACCCCCCTCCCGCTCCCTTCTATAACTCTCTTTTTTTAAAGGCTGACTATGAACAGCAGATAATAAGAATAACTGTACCCCCCTCCCGCTCCCTTCTATAACTCTCTTTTTTTAAAGGCTGACTATGAACAGCAGATAATAAGAATAACTGTACCCCCCTCCCGCTCCCTTCTATAACTCTCTTTTTTTAAAGGCTGACTATGAACAGCAGATAATAAGAATAACTGTACCCCCCTCCCGCTCCCTTCTATAACTCTCTTTTTTTAAAGACTGACTATGAACAGCAGATAATAAGAATAACTGTACCCCCCTCCCGCTCCCTTCTATAACTCTCTTTTTTTAAAGGCTGACTATGAACAGCAGATAATAAGAATAACTGTACCCCCCTCCCGCTCCCTTCTATAAGTCTCTTTTTTTAAAGACTGACTATGAACAGCAGATAATAAGAATAACTGTACCCCCCTCCCGCTCCCTTCTATAACTCTCTTTTTTTAAAGGCTGACTATGAACAGCAGATAATAAGAATAACTGTACCCCCCTCCCGCTCCCTTCTATAACTCTCTTTTTTTAAAGACTGACTATGAACAGCAGATAATAAGAATAACTGTACCCCCCTCCCGCTACCTTCGACAACTCTCATTTACTAACGGCTGTCTATGAACAGCAGACAATAAGAATAACTGTACCCCCCTCCCGCTCCCTTCTATAACTCTCTTTTTTTAAAGGCTGACTATGAACAGCAGATAATAAGAATAACTGTACCCCCCTCCCGCTCCCTTCTATAACTCACTTTTTTAAAGACTGACTATGAACAGCAGATAATAAGAATAACTGTACCCCCCTCCCGCTCCCTTCTATAACTCTCTTTTTTTAAAGGCTGACTATGAACAGCAGATAATAAGAATAACTGTACCCCCCTCCCGCTCCCTTCTATAACTCTCTTTTTTTAAAGACTGACTATGAACAGCAGATAATAAGAATAACTGTACCCCCCTCCCGCTCCCTTCTATAACTCTCTTTTTTTAAAGGCTGACTATGAACAGCAGATAATAAGAATAACTGTACCCCCCTCCCGCTCCCTTCTATAAGTCTCTTTTTTTAAAGGCTGACTATGAACAGCAGATAATAAGAATAACTGTTCCCCCCTCCCGCTCCCTTCTATAACTCTCTTTTTTTAAAGGCTGACTATGAACAGCAGATAATAAGAATAACTGTACCCCCCCCCCCCTCCCGCTCCCTTCTATAACTCTCTTTTTTTAAAGGCTGACTATGAACAGCAGATAATAAGAATAACTGTACCCCCCTCCCGCTCCCTTCTATAACTCTCTTTTTTTAAAGGCTGACTATGAACAGCAGATAATAAGAATAACTGTACCCCCCTCCCGCTCCCTTCTATAACTCTCTTTTTTTAAAGACTGACTATGAACAGCAGATAATAAGAATAACTGTACCCCCCTCCCGCTCCCTTCTATAACTCTCTTTTTTTAAAGGCTGACTATGAACAGCAGATAATAAGAATAACTGTACCCCCCTCCCGCTCCCTTCTATAAGTCTCTTTTTTTAAAGACTGACTATGAACAGCAGATAATAAGAATAACTGTACCCCCCTCCCGCTCCCTTCTATAACTCTCTTTTTTTAAAGACATTTCCCCAAAAAAGGAAAACATTCAGCCTTCAAATAAATTATGATGAGAGTGACTATAGGAGAAATTCTTTGATTTTACTGATGGTTCTCCGACAATTCATTTTTACCGCTGTCTTTTTGCAGCAAAATTTGTTGCGCTTTTGTTGAGGGAAGCAGTGAACAACGAAATAAGAGCCAAATGGAAAATGTTTCTGTCAATCCTTTATTCTATAGCCTTTAATTCATCCTAATAAAACGCAACTCAATGGATAACTTTATCTCTCGTTCAGCACTAGAAGATGATTTGCTCGGGAAATGAGAGAGTTTTCGAAAGAAAGTTAAACCTTATTTAAGGAATCCGTTTTGAGTGAGATGTTTTCTTTTGTATGAACTGGAAATGTCGTTGACTGGTAGACGCCTATCACATTAATTTGCCATCAGTTGAGTTGGATTCTCTTCGTATTTTTAAGCGAAGGAAGGCCTAGTATACAAGTGTTACCGTATTGGCTTCTGTGTGATTAATTTGAGGGACGATCTGGGTTAGTTCTGAATATCCACAAGGTTTCAAATGTTTTCAAAATGTCTATCTTATCGTCTAATTTTTTGGGGGGGATTTCGAAAACGATTTACACGAGAATTAACACACACAAAAAAAGCAAACTCGTGGATAGCTACATACTAAATTACGAGTCTGTTTTCGAGTTAGTAAATAAAGTCTTTTGGTTTGCAATGGCATTTCTTCAAGATAGAGAATTGCATGAGTATTGAGTTAAATCTCGATCTCGGTGCTAAATTTTCTTTTCGCAGATGATTTTACCAGAGGTGGTGTCGTTTGTACGGATATCGGCCTGAACTGCAAAATGAGAGAACCTCTAGGCAAGGTACATCTAGTCTACTCCGACACGATAAAATGTTTTGCATGGTGATAGATGGAACTGTGAAAACATGATAACTGGTAAAAATATGTCGCATGAAGCAGTTTTGAAAATAGTGGTCAAAGATATTATCGTCTCTGATTGCATTCGATTCCTCGGTAAACTTGTGGTTGTCAGGGCAAATTATCTGTTAGATTGTACCTAAAGTCGATGCTACCTATGTCAGTCTTGTAAATTCTTATTTATCTACATGTGCATTAAGATAAGACGAAGTGACGTGACGTGACGTTTCAGATTGGCGCCTATTTTTGAGACAAATAATTTTAAATACTTTTTAAAACTAAAAGGAGACTTTTCAGTGAACTTCATAGCCTCATCCAAACACCAGGGAGAATTTTGAAAGTTAAGCAACCCCGAGAGATATTCGAAGGTTTGTATAACAGGCTCCACGAATACCTCCAACTTCCTTCGTGTTTAGATGAACTTAATATCAATCTTTTACAGTTCGAAGAAATAGAGCTACTTTCTCCTTTTTTTTTACCTTTTAAACCCCAGCTGAAAGTCAATGTTCTTATTCATTAGACTTTTTGTTGATACTTTCAAGGCTTTTATTGCGTTTTTGCAGTGCAGTACTTTGAATTGTTGTTTCTTTTTTAACATTCTTCATCCAAAATTTTAAGGACTAAAAACACGAGTGAAAACATTTTTGTCCTTAGCTTCTAAGACTAGATTTCATTTTCTTTGCTACGAATTGATCGCACTACCCTTGCAATTGATTTTTGTATCATCCAGTGTGGTCATGAAAGTCTTAGAATTTTCTGGGCTCCTGGTGGTCCCTAATTGAAGACATGTTTTTCCTACACGGACCTGTTTCAGTTCGTCTCATTATAACCCCAAGTGTCAATCATGACCAAGCATTTTTCGTAATATTAAGTGACCATAAGACCACCCTTTAGTTATGACAACTTTCACTGATTGTGTAGCAAACAAAGCTCCTCAGTTGCGACTCATAGTCTTAATTCAAAAACTAATCTACCCAACCTAAAAAGACTACAGTACTAAATAACATAGAAGATAATCACCCTTACCAGGTGCTTTTAATAAAGTCATTTCATTCCTACTGTCATGGCCCAGTTGTAGATCACGTTTGTAAAGAACTCTTACTTATGTGGCAAATTAATCATAACAGTTTTTCAATAACTTGCATGTGATCTGTTGAAGGCCTAAATGTAATAGCTGTCCTAAATGTAATAACATTTGGTCCCAAATTTGTATTTAACCAAGTTGAAGTGCCGAACGTTAGAGGGCAACAGATGGACTTCAACTATGCAAATTCACAACAGCAGATATATATGAATGGAAGTTAACTAAACGTTGAGATTGTTCCATTCAACAGCGTCACAAGCTATCAGTTATAAAGCATATTGTCGAAACAATTCTCTAAAGAGCACGCAACACCTACAGTAGCCGAGTGAAAATATAAAAAAAACAAAGACTGATGGAATTCAGAGCACATCGAACCTGTATCCAGATTCTGAGTTGAATTACTATGAATAAATGAATTACACCAACATCAGTGTTCTAACACTGATAGAAATAAGAGACACGATGCAAACGTATCTTACAAACCTTGTGAAAAGGCTGGATCCGGAATTAGCGCAGACAGTTCAAATAGAAGGGGATAAGGAAGACTAAAGCACATGTTGAGAGGAGATCTCGTCGCTGGTGTGAGATATTTAGCCTTGCTTCTGATGCGACTTGTAAGCAACTGAAATGTTGACTACAACCAATAGAATTCGAGCGATTCCAGCTGCTCCCAGTTTTGTGACGTACAAACAAGCACATTCTTTTGTTTTTGCGACAATAAATGCCTCAGTGCTATGTTTGTTTGTCAAACATTTCTCCTTATTTCAGCTCACCGCAGGCGGCCCAAGCTCCAGCTTGAGGCTATCATCTTGCGAAGTAAGTCTTAGCGAAGTTATTAGAGTTTGCATAGGAATATTTACGACCACTCTTAGGAATAAAAAATACAGTCAAATTCTCACCTTACTTCCACGGTGCATCGCTTGTTATCTGACTGCTTCTTAAGTTGAAAGAACCCATTTCAGCGAGTTATCCATTTCTAGGTTTATTATGTACGTAAGAGAAGCCCTCAGGGCTTCTCTTATATGAGGTGAGGTGTTTTTATTGAGAATTTGACTTACTTTTTTTATTCCTAAGAGCGATCGTAAGTAGTCTTTTATAATTTGGCTATGACTCTCATTTCGCATGATAATTATTTCACAGCTGGAGCTTGGGCCGCCCGTGTTCAGCTGTGACATTTTAGCGTTAAAACAAACAAAATCGTTCACTTCCTATCTTCCTTTCTCTTCGTCGCTTATTTTCCTGGAAAATTGATGATACTACGAGTTAGAGTGCGAGGAAATAGTAACTAATAATAAAGGAAGTGTAACTTATAAGTTTTCCCGTTGACAAGTTTGCGACTGCAGTGTCAATGAAAAAAATTTGGAGTATATCAATGCCAGTTTTGGAGTAAGGGAAGTTGCTTTTTAACGAAAAACGTGCCTTCGAAAAACCAATTGACATTACAGATGACTTGGCAAGAAGGAAAATCAGAAGATTTTCGTGAAATTCTGCGCTGTGACAAGAGAAACAAAATGCTATATGTGGGTTATGAAGGTGTTGAAAACCTACAAATATCATTAAAAATTGATACCATAAAACCCTTTCAAAGAGTGTTTTGGTATAAATTGTAATAAATTGTGAAAATGGGTTCCTGTTTACGTGTTAACTAAATAATTTAAAAAGAGAGGTTCGAAATAAACGCACTATGTCCGTGATTATTCAGTGTGGGTGAAGGCCTAATGTAGTAACTGTCCTAAATGTAATAAAGTCCTAAATGCACAAACGTTTGGTTCTAAATGTAATGAAGTCCTGAATGTAATAAGCCTCTGATGCAATCGTTTAACTGCGTTAGTGCATTGTTGTCATAGCGAACATCCACATTGAGATGTTAAAGTGACAGCTGTTACACCAAAGAATCCTAAGACCAATATTCATGGCATATTGCAGGCTTGCTGATATTAATCAGCGTCTTTTTATTTGTTTAAGACAAAGGTTGAGAAGCATTGGCTACAAACCCTTATACTGATGTCCTTTTGGCATCAAATTGACAGACGTAAAAACAATTAGAAAGCTGACCAATGGCCACGATGCCCATGGCCAAGCCATTAGTTTGTTTGTAGTAGTTACCGCCGAATGAAAAGCAATTGAGCGTGAGTACTAGTTCGGCCAAACGGAGTAGTGTTTCAGAGCTAGGTTCCTTAACAGTGCGATGATCGAAAAAATGTTTGAGGGCCCGGAGACCTTCGTCATCGGGAATGACAGTATAAAGAGATGTTATATCCATAGTGAAATAATGTTGTTTTGGCCGAGGAAATTGAAGTCACGAAAAATTTCAGGTGCGTGTTGGCTTTCCTTAATGTAAGATGGTGAAGTTTTGACGATAGGTGCCATTATTTTGCCTAAATAGCATTCACTCTTACATTTCACCCTCACAACCACGCGGTTGGTGTTCTCGGAATCGGTCGTTAATCCCTAACGAGCGCCTTTCATTGAACTAAATTTATTCTTGTTTTCTCGTCACCATACTCCCACCGATGGTGTAGCTCTACTTAAACCTTCACACAACCCACAATTCCTCCAATAACTCTGACAAAGGGCTAACGCTCGAAACGGAATAATGCAGAAAGAGTGATGTCCCCGAAAGTTCTTAAGCATCCCCCTCCGCTTCTGTTAAGTCATTTTACCCCACAAAAAGTTTCAATTAATTGCAGGTAAATTTTCGGGGCACATCCTAAGTCTCCTCTTCCTGTTATATCTGGAGTTCACCATCCGCTGGCCCGCTGAACCATTCAAGTTATGCGGTCCATGTGAGTCTTAGGGCGTGGCCTCAATATATAGCTTCATATCAAATAGTTCAACGCTGAGAGGCTCAGCACAATGAAGTAGGAAAATAAATTCAAAATATGGACAAATACACAAAGACAAACGGTGGTTTGGAGATCAATACACCAGATTTTGGGATTCTCCTGTTTCCGGTGAAAAACATTTCCTCTCTCTTTTACAAAGTAAACTTTGCTCTCAAACAGTGTGAATTTACAGTAAAGTCCAATTAACCAACAAGAAGTGAATGCTGACAACTAGGAATCATTTATTTACTTCAACCAAACTCTTTGTTAAAAATTAAACTTCAGACCGATGATTCATGAAAACCGAGGGAACTTTTCTCTAACTTATTGAGATGTTAATGCAGTTACTTACAAACCTTCTTTCCAGCTACATGCTAGTTACAGCGTTTTCTCAGGTTAATTAAGGCTTGGGTCAAAAATGATTTTCACCTCCAGTGCTCCCCCAGCAAGGTTCGCGGAATTCGCGTGGACTGCGCGAGTAACCATAGTTACTTGGAATCAAGATCGCGTAGTTCGTGAACGGCCTCCGCCATTTTGAAGTGTCGGCTTTGCATTGGTTTTTCCCATCTTCACTGGTGAATCCGACAATTTAGAGGAAGACATCAAAAGAAGGTAATAACATTTTCTTTGCTATCTTCATTTCCTCAAAAAATGGCATGACATCGCTATCTTAAAGCCAAAGAGAACCCTTTTGAACCTACGAAGACTTCTAAACACCGCTCTCAATATGTTCATTGACTTCACTGCAAATACAATGCAACATGAATTTATAATATAGCGCTCATTTCTAGAGCTCAATAGCGTTTTACAATGTTTGTAACTTATGCATAGAAAAAAGAACTATGTTTTGTAACAAATGCATAGAAAAAAGTTTCATTGTGGATATACCATTCAATTTTGAAATTAAATTTAGCTTGATAAATCCTCTATCATATCATGATGAGTATACTTATGGTGTCTATCAAAATTTAGGCTTTTGAATGCTTTGGAAACAATTTATCCAAGAAGCAGATGAATTTACTTACAAAAGTAATCCCCCAAAGCAGTTGTTAGGTAAGTTTAATTGCTTCTGAACACTCGCGTGTCAAAATGGCGGACACTAAGTTGAATACGTGACTGCGAGTTTTCAAAATTCCCACCTCTTAAACAGTTTTAATTTGTCTCTTTTCCAAATAAATAGGAACCTGTAGGGTTACTTTCATTGACAGCGGTTGGAACCAGGTAAAGGCTAAGATGTTTTCGGGCGAAAACCATAAAAGAGGAAGCAGCTTCGCAGAGACAAAACTCGATTTATTCTGCCTAGCACATCTCTCTTTTTTTTGGCAGCCATTCCAAGTGGGAAAACAATGAAAAAACGTCTCAAATATTCATAGCGATAACTGCATTTTGATTTGCCATGTGTTTAGTGGTGGGAATTTGCTCAAGAAAGCAACCGACGAATTTGGCGCCTAAATTAAATGTTTTTGGCTGTTGAGAGTATCATATTACGCTGCCACAATTCAGTCCAAGAGAGATGGTAGTGATACACATTTCTGCCAAGTATGAGAAAAATCCCTCGCAAAATAGCTAAGTTATTCTCAATTTTGTGAAAAATATGGGTTAAAGGTAGGGTGACCCAGGCCTTAATTAACCTGAGTTTCTCCTCCTTTTTCATGTGGAAGAGCTCGAGAACCTCGATTAGTTACTCTAAATGCTGACAAAAACATAACAATCTGACAAGTAAATAAAGCTCTGCGTAAAATTGAACGTGCCATCACCTTGCCTTATATAACCGCTTTATTCCCTGATGAAAAAAAGAACGTTAACCAGCTTCTAAATGATTCATTCTGAAAACTGTCATGATGATTTAATTGATCTCGTTTTAAAATATTTTCTGAATCAAACCCTCACCCCCTCCCAGTATGTACCAACACCTGAACACGGCCTGAGTCATTGCCACATTTGTGGGTTGGTTTCAATGCTGGAGGAGAGGTCGAATGCTTTTCAATTGACTGGGAATCGTGTTAATAATTAATTATTATGTGGATTTACCTTGCTAAAATAGCCAAAGGCTCGGGTCAGCGGACTTAACCGCGTATATAAATTATTTTACATAAGTGACCTGGCAGTTGATGTTTTGTTGTAAATACACAGGAATATAAAGAACTGACTTCTCAAAAGTTTCTCTTCAAAATACTTCCTATAGTCCTATTTCTCACAGGTTAGTTAATGACCAACTTCAAGCGACAAAATTTCGAGCCTTTGCAATAAATATTTGGGTCGGCCATACGGCAAGGAGTTGCAATAATCAACCTTTGAAGTAAGAAAGGTATGTCCAAGGGTTTTCGTTAACCATCTCACCAACAATGGTCAGATTACCGATGTTTGGTCCTGGATGATAACAAGAGGAAAAAACCAGCACCTCCGTTTTATAGAAGCAACGGTCTGCACTTTATAAAACTTTTGCCTTCGGCCACTGATTTCCAAGCTCCTCGAGTGTTCCTCAAAGGTCGCAAAAGGTTTATCAAAGCGGCCCATTGAAGGAATGGGCGGTCTACCGCTTCAGGAAACTCTCGTACCTATTTTTCGAGCTCATTGTGGCACTTTAGTTTCTGTTTGAGTAATACGCGTGTAGGCAGTAGCTGGCCATAAAAACGACTCTTCCTTGTTTATAGGAAACACCTCATCCTATCGATGAATCACTGCAAAAGAAGAGTCTACAAGACGAAGTAAACTGGGACGGGAAGGGAAGTCTGGTCATCCAACCCTCTCCCCTCCCCCCACATCCCCCAATCTCTTTCCCCAACTCTTCCGTTTTACTTATCGGCTCTCGTGCACTGCTTCTCAATTTCTTATTGTAAATTGAGATAAACACCTTCAAAACCAGAGAATCTTGATCCTTCAGCAAACCTTGGCTTCTTGTAGTAAATCTTCTCGTTTCAATCGCCTAGTTTGAAAGTTCCAAAGTCCGCTTATGTGACTAAAGGTTAGAGCTGAGGAATGAGGACGAACTTAAACCGAATGTAGAAGTCGCCATATTGGATCGATCTGTAAGATCGACGAAGGCTTGGAGCTTAGCAATATTGCGTCGTCGGTACTTGATCGGAATATTTATAGTTCTTGCAAGTTAAGCGTGCTTGTAGTTTATGTCAATTAGTCTTAGATTGTGTGCTCCCTTTATTTAATGTGTCAAATTTTATATTACATTTTGCGTATTTTGAATTAAGCTAATTATCTTCCTTTAGTTCAGGTTTAGTTTGCGTCTGTTGAAGTTAAGTTCAGGTTTGGCTAAACTGCAGAATACCCTGCCACTCATTTACATGTCATTGAATAACAATAGCGTCTCTTGTGTTCTGCCTCGATCTTCAAAGCCTCCCGACACAGGTAAATGAGGTGGACCAAAGTGGCAGGGTATCCTGCAGTTACCTCATTTCAATACATTTGGAACAGAATTAAAGCTAACAACACGAACAAAACTGAAACAGAACGAAAGGAAGGTTCATCCTTAATAATCAAAAGGAAGTGATAAACTTATCGTTCCGCGCGCCATGATTTATTCTTAAACTGCACAGAGTTCCTATCTATCAAAACAGGAAAAACTAGGGGAGCCTACATTGTTTTCTGTCAGATGGACCGGGAAGAGGCTTATATGCGGCAATTTATAGTATGCGTTTTTCTAGTTTGGCTTAATTATGTCCGAACGAGTTCAATGTATGGGGCCACGAAAGAAAGAAATGACAAGGAAGCATCCAAACTAGTCGCGAGACACTTTAATCTCCCCAATCATTGTAAGCAGAATATAGCAGTCTGCAGTCTTTCCCTACATCTAGGCAATTAGTTCGGAAAGCTGCAAAACTCAAGAACAAAAATTGTTGTTTCAAGTCGGTACTCTTAATCCCCACGGTATCAAAGAGCGCCTTTCATTTAACTAATTTATTCTTGTTTTCTCGTCACCATATTCCCACCAATAGCGTAGCTCAATTTTCTTCATATAAAAACAGACACAACCCACAATTCCTCCACTCGCTTTGACGAAGGGCTAAAGCTCGAAACGTCAACTTTTAAACTTTTTACGGTGGCCAATTCACGTTATTGACTCAGTTACCAAATTACCCTGTTACAATCTCCCACCGACGCAACACTACAGTTTATTTAGAAACTTACCCCTTTATTTATCTGAAGAATTATCCGTTTTTAGAAATTAAATTGTAATTTTATTGGCTGAGGAGCTCCGTCCAGGCTTCAATTCACGTCATATTTTAGTACATGTGAAACTTTCATGGCAAGGTATTTATCATTTCTGCTGGAAATTGTCACCATGCAGCAACTGTCTCGATCCAATTGTTTTCACTTTGTGCAAGTGAATAAGTAGCCGTATCTACTAGGATGAGTTTTATATAGCAACTCACAACCATTTCAGCGAATTTTACTTTGTACTTAATTGTATCTTTGTTGTTTTCCGCTCAAGTTAAGTTCAGTGAAAGAGACACTTGTAATGATCGACTAATTTCTTATCAAAAGTGTGCGTGAATTATTCATTTAATATCTTCCGATTGCTCAATCAGAAGTCCAATCAGAAACTGAGTTGGAAATCCTCAAACAATTCGCATCGCTTTTTGTAGCCGTCTTTAGGAATGTCCAGCTATACAAGGCTGTCACAGTAATAATTTGTTGTTCACTGTTTTCCATCACCTAAATATTTATGCATCATACAATTTTCAATTACCCTGCAAAGACCTTTAGTCAAGGCTGGTTTCGTGTGCTGCGAAAAAGCATCAAAGACGAGTTAAAATGATAAGTGAAGTTGTGGGATTCAGGAACTTTCCTGTAAGATACATGGTTATTTTTTCGTTCGTTTACAAATTAGCCTTGCTCTCAGTCGGTGTGACTTACTAATTTAGGTTCAACTAACAAACGTGTAGAAAATACCGACAGCCAGATATCAATTTATTGAGTTTCACCAGAGTTTACCTTAAAATCTACACTATAGACCTACAATATAGGAAAGTGATTGCTCTTCTGTAACTCCTAGAAACAATTCTTGGGAACTTTTAGTCAATCCACCAGCAACGAATGTTCTCAATATATTTCTATCGATTATAAGCAGAATCGTTCTTTCCAACATGAAAATTACAGTGCTTTACTCCACTTTGAGTGAAAGAGCACGCTACTTAAAGTCTAAACATTCCTGGCATTTGCTCCTTCTTTATTCTATAAGCGAAAGCAATTTGTGGCTGACATTGTCCCCTAGATATTATGAACTATAATCTTGCCTCACCATAACATTGTATGCTTTTAACGCGCAAGAATTTGAGTGAAAAAAGACGTGGGATAATTTGTTGTTCACTGTTTTTTATCACCTACATATTCATTCATCATACAACTAAGGACATACGAGCCATGTTTAATTCTCCCCCATCCCCCCCTCCTACCTTCCCTCGTTTGCATGTGACCACGGGCCTTGCTCTAAGCTCTAAGCCTAAGAAAACATTACGCTGAAAAAAGTGGTTTCATCACCATAAAGTTTCCCCTGAACCTCTGGGAGTGAACCTCTGGGAGTGAACCTCTGGGAGTGAACCTCTGGGAGTGAACCTCTGGGAGTGAACCTCTGGGAGTGAACATCTGGGAGTGAACATCTGGGAATGAACACCTGGGAGTGAACACCTGGGAGTGAACCCATGGGAGTGAACCTCTGGGAGTGAACCTCTGGAAGTGAATCTCTAGGAGTGAACCTCTGGGGTGAACCTTTGAGAGTGAACCTCTGGGAGTAAGCTCTAAGCCTAAGAAAACATTACGCTGACAAAAATGGTTTCATCACCATAAAGTTTCCCCTGAACCTCTGGGAGTGAACCTCTGGGAGTGAACCTCTGGGAGTGAACCTCTGGGAGTGAACCTCTGGGAGTGAACCTCTGGGAGTGAACCTCTGGGAGTGAACCTCTGGGAGTGAACCTCTGGGAGTGAACCTCTGGGAGTGAACATCTGGGAATGAACATCTGGGAGTGAACACCTGGGAGTGAACACCTGGGAGTGAACACCTGGGAGTGAACCTCTGGGGTGAACCTTTGAGAGTGAACCTCTGGGAGTATTAGGCGCTAAAAAGCTATGCTCATCATACAGTAATTTCGCTGAAATAGCTTCTCTATTAGTAATGAATGCCAGTGTTCTTTGGTATCTTATCTTTGCATGTAGATGTTGAGAAGCCACTATGCTTTGAAGTGCAACGGGTTTTTGCATTGATTTTAGATTTTTTACAATAGATAAGCAACTTTGTCCACAGCCAAAAAACTTTTAATTGGTCGCACGCTCTAAACCTTGCTTAAAACGCTTAAAGTAAAGACTTGTTTGAGTCCACTGAACTTGAGAGATGAATACAGAACTGTATGAACAGTCAAAAACATCTGATTATTTGCTCCGAAAAGAGCCGGAAAAAGAACAAATATTACAGCTTTTGCTGTCAAAAAATTTGTAAGGTCAGTAAAAATTCACAAACTCATCTGTTCTAGCAAATTTTGTTTGTGAATTTTAATTCTAACCTCAAATATAAACACCTCTAGAACCACATGTTGCACTGTTTGTCTTACAGTAACACGGCTTAATAACAAAATCTAAATAATGATCCAAAAAAGTTAAACTATTGAGTTTAAAAACAGACATCAATTAGCGCTTCAAAACAGAATAACCACTAGACGCTAAGAAAAGTGCTGCCATGCATTTCAGTGGAGTAATGTTATGATCACTTTACCATGTCCAGCAGTATTATAACAACATTCATTTTGCTGATTTGTTCCGTTGTTGAAAGAACCTCCCCCTCCACCACAGGAAATATTTTTATTCGCACCTCCACTTCCCCCAGAGTACCCTCCACCTCCCCCAGGTAACTCACTATCTAGACTATAACCACCCCCACCTCCAAACCCACCCCGATATGCTCCCCCCAATCCCTTTCCCTTGGCTACAAATCCTTTACCTCCCTTTCCCCCTCCATTAGAAATATCTGTGTTTTCTCCATCACTGTAGAAGCCACCGCCACCGCCACCGCCACCGCCACCGCCACCACCTAAAATCAAGAGATTTACAGTTGACATTAGCTACTGAAAAGATCATGGCTTTTAGTAATTCTCAAAAAAATTCAAATTTAAGCGACCAGTACCACCTCTTTGTTCGAAATATTGATGGATGGCAGTAGAATGTGAAAAAAAACAAAAACAAAATTAAAAAAATTCAGTATTTATAAATAGAAAATTGTTCACCTACCAGAGTTCGGTTCATCAGTTTGTCCTCCATATCCGTTCATTCCTCCTGACAGGAATGGCGAGTTATACCCTGCATTCCCTGTTGTGTTTATGGACGCATCACATCCTGAATATTGTTCTGTCATATTTGCAACTCCTCCTCCACCTCCGGCTATGATCAAAGGCTTGTTGTCTCCTCTTACTACAAATGTACCTCCTCCGCCTGAGCCAGTTTTTTTGTTAGAATACGCTTTTTGCCCTCTTTGACCAACAAGTATACTAATGTTATCACCTTTGGTCAACATAAAGTTTCCAATCATCCGCGCCCCTCTCCCTCCGTTGATGACACTGTCCTTACTGTACCCCCCTGAGGCTCCTATTGTTTCTATTCTGTATTCACCAGTGTGTGGCACAGTCCACAGTTGAATACCGCTGAACACTGTAACTTGTCCGTCATGATCCTGACCTGTGTAGTGACTGCCAACTGAGTCTGGACCCTTTGTTCCACTCTTACCAAGATTTGTAAAAACAGCTGTAAATCCTTCATAAAACACATACACAAAAAAATAAAAGTTATGATACTAGTGAGAAATTGTCATAGTTACTTTTGTCTCTGACAACACAGTGAAAACTCGCTTAAAAGAACAAGTGTTTTGGGGGTTCAGGCTGATTTTGTCTTTATACATTGGGTGTTTGCTGTAAAACCAACCTGAAAATGTTCTTAAGGTGTTCTTAAAATTGTTTTTAAAAATTAAATACTGCATAGACTACCAACAGATGAAATCAGCATGTAAGCACAACTTTTACGTTAATTCATGGATGGAACTAACCTTAACTGCATCAATCAAGGCAATAATATTACATTGGGGGAGGGGTAGCAGTTCTGGCGATAAACGACTCGAAACTCAGCAAAAGTCAAGCAAATTCAAAATGCACCAGCCCTCCCCCCTCCCTCTTTCCATGTAACTATTGACTGGTCCCTAATCTTACAAGCAAACTGAGAGAGAACTGAGAGAGCAAAATGTCAGAATTCAGTTTCTTACATTTCCAGTCCAATTATCAGATCCATTTAAATCTGATAATCTTCCTAACCTTGTGGTGAGATCTTTACATCATTGGAGCCATCTGCTTTTCGCAAACAGCCAGTTTTCTCACACAATCTCTCTGAAAAAATGTCTCATCATTACTTAACTCACTCCACGCCTCCCCAGTCTATTTAACAAATAGATTCCTTGAGAGATGAATACAGAACATCAGTGACACACTCGGCTGCGCCTCGTGTGCCATATTTTTGTTCTTACCACATTTTGACGTTCTCTGTGATCTATTACTGAACAGACGCACGGCAATTTGGAATCTATTTGTTTTATATACTAAAGAATTAAAAAAGTTTTAATGATGACGTCATCTATACTTCTGTCCTCCAATAGATCATAAGTGAGAACCAATCAGAATGCGTGCATAACTGAGCCTATTACATAATGGGTTATATTACATTGTATCTATTTTTAGGTATCCATCTTCCATACTTTGGGTCAACTGTATAGCACTTGTTTCTTCTCCTTTGTGTTTTCAAGGCTTTCCTCAAATCCCTGTGGAATTTCTGGATCGTATCTCGGCCATCATCTGCCCAAACTTTTTACTTGTTGGTCCTTCTTCTCTGTGTTGTGTCTAGTACTATGCTGTGTCTTTCCTTGAATCTCTGGAGCCAGTTGCTGCTTCCTTTAAATTTAGCTTGGCTTGCTTCGATTTTCGATTTTATTTTTTTTTTGAACCAAGGTTTGGACACTTTGCTTCCTGCTGATGTCCGTAGTTTAAACTCGGCGAGTAAAAGATTGGAAGTCAGAGGATATTTATCAGTGCGTTGGGATCTGTTCCAACCAAACCTCTTTTGTCTCATTGGCCTTGCACCACCTGTGTTCTTCTTTGTCCTGTTCAGAGTCAGTTCTGCAAGAATTTTGCTTCCGTTTTAGCGTCCGATTAGTGTTTTCTTTATGAAATCAACGGTGTATCACTTTTGCTCGTTGCTTCCCCTTCGATTGTTGCCTCGCCTCTGAGTTTGACCTTTCGCAACACCGGCCGATTCATGTGGCACCTCCTCAAGCTGTTGACTCTCAGCCATTCTCTGCATGTTTGTTTCGCCTGAGTAGTTGTTGATGTTTACAAACATAGTCAATGTATTTCTAGGTGCTGAGCTGATGCTGTTCGAGTTCTGTGCGACAGAGGCCGGGTGCTTGAATTGTACATGGCTGTCCAGATATGGCTGACCTTTGAACGACCTGTCGCAGTGTTTCATTTAAAAGTAATGTGGCCCATAATACCTTGTTCGTCTATTGTCTTAGAGACAATGACTGTTTTGCTGTACATCGGTTTTCTGTTGTCTTGAAAATTTTCTAGAAGTCATTTCGAGTGAAGGAAAGTGAAGCTTCCATCCTGAATTTCTCGTGGGAAAAGTCTACTTTCTGCACAAATCAAACTATAAAATGGCAGATGAATACAAATTCTATGTTCAGGAAAGCTTGCGTGGGTACCACGCTTATTTTGTATATGCGGCGGTGTATATTGGATAAGTTATGAACTGCGAGCAGGTAGACTCAGGCCATGTTTCTTTTAACAGTCTTCGATTTGACACCGAAGTAGATGTGCTGGGTGTAGTTTGGTGTAGTAAGTGTGGTTGGTGAATGCTGGTGTAATAGGTGTAGTTTGGTGTAGTTTGGTGTAGTAAGTGTAGTCAGTGAATGCTGGTGTAGTAGGTGTAGTTTGGTGTAGTAAGTGTAGTTAGTGAATGCTGGTGTAGTAGGTGTAGTTTGGTGTAGTAAGTGTAGTTGGTGAATGCTGGTGTAGTAGGTGTAGTTTGGTGTAGTAAGTGTAGTTAGTGAATGCTGGTGTAGTAGGTGTAGTTTGGTGTAGTAAGTGTATTTGGTAAATGCTGTTGTAGTAGGTGTAGTTTGGTGTAGTAAGTGTATTTGGTAAATGCTGGTGTAGTTTGGTGTAGTTTGGTGTAGTAAGTGAAGTTGGTGAATGCTGGTGTAGTAGGTGTAGTAAGTGTAGTTGGTGAATGCTGGTGTAGTAGGTGTTGTTTGGTGTAGTAAGTGTAGTTAGTGAATGCTGGAGTAGTAGGTGAAGTTTGGTGTAGTAAGTGTAGTTAGTGAATGCTGGTGTAGTAGGTGTAGTTTGGTGTAGTTTGGGGTAGTAAGTGTAGTTGGTGAATGCTGGTGTAGTAGGTGTAGTTTGGTGTAGTAAGTGTAGTTGGTGAATGCTGGTGTAGTAGGTGTAGTTTGGTATAGTAAGTGTAGTTGGTGAATGCTGGTGTAGTAGGTGTAGTTTGGTGTAGTAAGTGTAGATAGTGAATGCTGGTGTAGTAGGTGTAGTTTGATGTAGTAAGTGTATTTGGTGAATGCTGGTGTAGAAGGTGTAGTTTGGTGTAGTAAGTGTAGTTGGTGAATGGTGGTGTAGTAGGTGTAGTTTGGTGTAGTTTGGGGTAGTATGTGTAGTTGGTGAATGCTGGTGTAGTAGGTGTAGTTTGGTGTAGTAAGTGTAGTTGGTGAATGCTGGTGTAGTAGGTGTAGTTTGGTGTAGTAAGTGTAGATAGTGAATGCTGGTGTAGTAGGTGTAGTTTGATGTAGTAAGTGTATTTGGTGAATGCTGGTGTAGAAGGTGTAGTTTGGTGTAGTAAGTGTAGTTGGTGAATGGTGGTGTAGTAGGTGTAGTTTGGTGTAGTAAGTGTAGTTAGTGAATGCTGGTGTAGTAGGTGTAGTTTGGTGTAGTAAGTGTAGTTAGTGAATGCTGGAGTAGTAGGTGAAGTTTGGTGTAGTAAGTGTAGTTAGTGAATGCTGGTGTAGTAGGTGTAGTTTGGTATAGTAAGTGTAGTTGGTGAATGCTGGTGTAGTAAGTGTAGTTTGGTGTAGTTTGGGGTAGTAAGTGTAGTTGGTGAATGCTGGTGTAGTAGGTGTAGTTTGGTGTAGTAAGTGTAGATAGTGAATGCTGGTGTAGTAGGTGTAGTTTGATGTAGTAAGTGTATTTGGTGAATGCTGGTGTGGAAGGTGTAGTTTGGTGAAGTAAGTGTAGTTGGTGAATGCTGGTGTAGTAGGTGTAGTTTGGTGTAGTAAGTGTAGTTAGTGAATGCTGGTGTAGTAGGTGTAGTTTGGTGTACTAAGTCTAGTTAGTGAATGCTGTTGTAGTAGGTGTAGTTTGGTGTAGTGAGTGTAATTGGTGAATGCTGGTGTAGTTTGGTGTAGTTTGGTGTAGTAAGTGTAGTTAGTGAATGCTGGTGTAGTAGGTGTAGTTTGGTGTAGTAAGTGTAGTTGGTGAATGCTGGTGTAGCTTGGTGTAGTTTGGTGTAGTAAGTGTAGTTGGTGAATACTGGTGTAGTTTGGTGTAGTTTGGTGTAGTAAGTGTAGTTAGTGAATGCTGGTGTAGTAGGTGTAGTTTGGTGTAGTAAGTGTAGTTAGTGAATGCTGGAGTAGTAGGTGAAGTTTGGTGTAGTAAGTGTAGTTAGTGAATGCTGGTGTAGTAGGTGTAGTTTGGTGTAGTTAGTGTCACAGGACGAAATTGTAAGAATCCGTAAACGGAAACGTGGCAGAAACATGTTAAACCGTTCCGGAAACACGACGGATAACCTGTGTTTCCGTTACCGGTTTCGTGACGTTTTCTGGCGTTTCCGTTGCTGCCTATACAACGGAACCGGACCACTTTTACGTAAACATAACGGAAACATGGAGTTGCATGTTTCCGCCACGTTTCAGAAATACGGAAACATGTGATTTCGTCCTGTGTGTATTTGGTGAATGCTGGAGTAGTAGGTGTAGTTTGGTGCAGTAAGTGTAGTTAGTGAATGCTGGTGTAGTAGGTGTAGTTTGGTGTAGTAAGTGTAGTTGGTGAATGCTGGTGTAGTAGGTGTAGTTTGGTGTGATAAGTGAAGTTTGGTGTAGTTTGATGTAGTAGGTACAGCGCGGTGTAGTTTGGTGTAATAGTTGTAGTAGGTCTACTTTGGTATAGTGTCGCGAAGTTTGGTGTAATTCGGTGTAGTTTGGTGTAGAAAGTGTAGTTTGGTATAGTAGGTTTTTTTCGGGTGTTTTTCAGTGTAGTGGGTGTTGTAAGTATAGTTTTGCACATTTGGTCCAGTAGGTGTCGCAAAACTCTACTTAGTTGCGTCAAACTCTCCTCAGTTTTCGTTAAACTCTCCTTAAGTGGCAAAGAACACTGCTAACTTGTCGCAAAACCCTCCTTTATTGTCGCCAAACTCTGCTCAGTTGTTACGAAACTCTTCTTAGTTGTCAGCAAACCCTGTCGCCAAACTCTCCATTGTCATCGCCAAACCCTCCTTAGCTGCCGCAATAAGTTGTCGCAAAGCACTCCTTAGTTGTTGCCAAACTCTTTTTAGTTGTCGCAAACCACTTGTTAGTTGTCGCAAAAAATTTTTAGTTGTCGCATTACACTCTTTAGTTGTGGCAAACCACTACTTAGTTTTAGCAAAATCCTCCTTAGTTGGCACCAAATTCTTCATGGTTGTCGCCAAACTCATTACACTCCCATCCCCCAACCGAATAAATGTATATGACTTTTTTATATAAAAAATTTACCTTCCGAATGTAAATTTAATAATTTACCTTCCAAATGCATATCACAGTAAACCAGAATTCCCTTCCCAGTGCCAGATGGATCCAGCCAGTATTTGTTGCTTGCAGTGTTTTTTCCTTCGCTTGCTGTTATTTCCCGGCATGAACGTGCTGGTAACTCCGGAATCGAACCCAAGGGAGCTGGTAAGGGTAAAAATGTTGAAAATTAAATATATGTGGGTGCACACGTCGAAAGCCGAGAGTGAAAAACACGAGAGAATTAGAATGAGGATCTAATCCCATTCACTTAAATTTCCGCCTTTGAATGTGTTAAATTAAATGCTCTGTCAAGCACCCTTCTCTTGGGAAGTGGGCCCCCCACACTTTTAAACCCTCCTTTAGAACCACCAGCTTTTTTATCTTCTTGCAAGACCCTAAGCTTTTTGTATCATTTTAAAGAAGAAATTGAAATAAACAATTTGTTGTCACTATTTCACACATTCATCAAAGCTGTTTTGTGAAGAAGTTGAATAAAAGCTGAACTGAATAAAGGGGGTAAGTTTCTAAAGAAACTGTGGTGCTGCGTCGGTGAGAGAGTATAACAAGGTTATTTGGTATTGTCAACCGAGTTGATAACGTAAGTTGGCCACCGTTCAGAGTTTCAAAGTTAACGTTTCGTTTCCTTTCCACACGAATTGTGGGTTTTGTGTTTATCTGCAGAAGATGGAGCTACGCTTTTGGTGGGAAACTACAAAGCAACTACAAAGAAAAGGGATAGAACTGATGTCGTTCATTATTAGAATTGAGAAATGATAGAAAAATCAATACCGATGAGCGCGGGAGATCAGAAAACGCGGACTGTAAGCAAAGTCGAGCGTATGACCAAAATATTGATAATTATTATCAAATATTATGGGCTGAATACTTACCTCTTGCGTTCAAACGGCGAATATAAAACCACGCTGGATCCGAGCGGAAGTTCTCGGGTCTTGCGTCCTTTGTGCGGTTGTTTAATTCACAGATCTGTTCTTTTCTGTTGAAATTGTAGCTCTGGCATATAATTTCCCTTTCACATAAGAAATCACAGAAATGAGGAGCTGCTACTGACATTCTCTTGAAAACGAAACCTTTGAGAGTCATGCCACGAATGTTAATTTCTATCCTGCATTGATCCTCAGCGGTTACAAGGTTGGTGAACAAAACACAGACAAGAAAATAACGAAATATCCACAGCATTTTTCCTGAAAAACAAATTTCATAGATAGGTAAGACGGCGTCAATGGCTTAGAACAGCAGTTAATAAGTACAACTGTCCTTTTTAAAATACATTTCACAAAAAAAAAAACATTCAGCCTTCAAAATAAATTATTAAGAAAGTGACAGGAGGAGAAAATTCTTTCATTTCACTGGTGGTTCTCCTACAATTCATTTTTTCGGCTGTCTTTTTGCAAAAAAATTTATACTTTATACTAAGAGAAGAATCCTGTGCGAATATTACAAGGTTTAGTCATGTCGATAACGATAATAAACAGGTAAAAAATTGCCTCAGTAAACTTTAAAGTAGTACTATGACTATAAGAAAGGTATTACTGTAGGAAAATCTTACCTTTTCCTTCTTGTATTATGGAAACCAAACCGGTGAGAACGAAGCAGTAGGATACAAAGAGCATGTTGTTAGAAAAAAAAACCTTTATATTTCTAGCGGAAAGCGACTGTGAGATTTTCAGCTCTAAGGGAAATAACACGTAAATTAAGACAGCTGAAGTTTAATCTGCGCTCAAAACACGTCATCCTCTTTGTTAAATAATGAGTGTCTCAGCGATTGTTACAACGGAGATAGAACCTCCTGGATTTAGTTGGTTTGTTAAACTCTATTATACTTAATGCAAAGGAAGATTTCCTCAACGTTTCTTTCTTTTTTTCTATGTGGCAAATTATTCAAAACAGTTTTTTAATAACTCGCATGTGATCTCTCCAGTGATGACAATTTAAAACTTGAATGCATGAGACTTGCCCACAGATGTTTCTAAAAATGTATATATTTTTTTAATGTTACTTACTATAATAATACCGGCCCAGGTAAATGTGTTTTATTCCGTTTACAACAAGGGATAAAAAAGTTTTTGGAATAGTTTCTTTTTTTTCTGTTCTTGTCGATCTTCAGCGCACGAAGAAAACGTCAGGGTGTACAACGCTTATCTTATTCATAACTTGAAGGGTGCATCGACTCATATTAGTTATTGATAATACTTTTATTGGTAAAATTAGAAATAACTGGAATACATAAATTATCCTTTCTAGACTTTGTGAAATTTGAACGAACTTCAAGTCAACTTTAGAGCCAAATTTTTAACAAAAAGCCAGATTTCATTACACATGACAGGTCTCACTCCATCGTGTGGTAACGAAAAGTAAAAAATGTTAATGGACTGCATTACAAAGACAGATACCTAATTAATTCTTTTGAATCAAACTTTCATTTTATGCGTTTTGAAAAAACCATTTCCCTAATTACACCTGTTTGTAATCTTCTAATTGAGAAAAAAAATGGGTCGCAAAGAGGGCCTCCCTGCTATGCCATAGCAGGGAGAGTAAGTATTTAGACGAAATAACTCGTTATACTGAATGCTTAGAGAAGAATCCTGTGCGAATATTCCAAGGCTTAGTTATGTCAATAACGATAATATTCGAAAAAAATTGCCTCAATAAACTATAAAGTAGTACTAAGATTATAAAAAAGGCATTACTGTAGGAAAATCTTTTCAACCTTAAGGGAAATAATATCGTAACAAAACTGTAAAATGACGAACCGCGAATGTATTTACCGTAAAACAGTTGACTATAGGGCTGGGATAGCTTTTGAGAAAGACCTTTAAATTGAAGTTAAATAAAGCCTTTTTCAATCAATGCTTTAGCTTAAGGGAAATAACACGCAAATTGAGACAGCTGAAGTTTCATCTGCGCCCAAAACAGGTCACCTTCTTTGTTAAATAATGAGCGTCTCAGCGATTGTCACAACGGCATTAGATAAATGTTCGAAACGGGACTGCGAAAAATACTCTGAAAAAAAAATCAGTCAAAGGTAATTTGCCAGTTTTTCAAAAAACGTGGTGGTCATGTTTCTGTCGTTCAAGCAGGCCACCACCGCGTGAAACAAATTGATCGAGCACTACAAACGTCACAGAAGAAAAATGCTAATCGTATTCCATTCACGTTCACGTTTCACCCTCACAACCATGCAGTTAATTTACTTCAAAATGATTCAGAGACAGGTACTATCTTTCGCAACCTCCACTAATAGCCAACCCGCAACTTTCAAATGGGCTCGCACTCGGTCTAAAAATTGTCCTTTCATTCACAGCGTTGAGAAAATATCGTGACCCAAAGACAAAAACCACTAAGTTTCAATCTTCGTGTAGCATCATAATAAACTGTCTGCAAAATCGAGGAATGGATGCCATATGCTATGTTTTATCCTGAGTTAATAAGACTTTGTACAGTCTCAACAAAAACTGTTATTGACATTCTCGATGGCCACTAGAGGTATTGAATACTGAGTGTCTAATTATAAATCGATAATTTATCCAACACAATTTCCGGTTCACCTGGCTGTTAGTAGGATACACTTTACGCTGCATAATCCACGATTCCTCCATTCGCTTTTTTTTTCGACAAAAACATTGGCAACGTTTTGGTCAGAAGTTAATTTCAAACCAATGACCAATCTGGAACTTTCAAATGCGCTCGCTCACGATGCAAAACTTGTCCTTTCATTGATAACGTAGAGAAAATGTCGGAACCCAGGAGATCCATTAAAATCACTGATCACTTTACGTGTACCTCCGCCAACGTCATTTACTGCATAACTTGTACTTATTGCAATAAGTTATACATTGGTGAAACATGAAGACGACTAGGTGAACGATTCCGAGAATACCTTCGCGACGTGGAAAGAAATGACAAGGACGCATCCAAACCAGTCGCTAGACACTTCAATCTCCCTAATCATTCCAAACAACATATGGCAGTTTGCGGCCTTTCCTTACATCTAGGCAGTTCGGAAAGCTGCAAAACACAAGAAAAAAAATGTTAACTTCCAAATAGGCACTCTTAATCCCCACGGTATCAACGAGCACTTTTCATTCAACTAATTTATTCTTGTTTTCTCGTCACCATACTCCCACTAATAGCGTAGCTCCACTTTCTGCATATAAACCCTCACACAACCCATCATTCCTCCAATCGCTCTGACAAAGGGATAATGCTCGAAACGTCAGCTTTTCACTCATTACGGTGGCCAATTTGCGTTTTCAACTCAGTTAACACTAAATTACAGTGTTAGGAGAATTTGGAATAATGCAGAAACAGTGATGTCCTCGAAAGTTCTTCAGCATCCCTCCTCCGCTTTTGTTAAGTTATTTTACCCCACAAAAAGGTTTCAATTGATTGCAGTTAAATTTTTTGGGCACATCCCAAGTCTCCTCTTCCTGGAGTTCACAATCCGCTGGCCCGCTTTTAAAGCCATTCAAGTAATGTCCATGTGAGTCTTAAGGCGTGGCCTCAATATAGCTTCATATCAAATAGTTCAACGCTGAGAGGCTCAGCACAGTAGAGCAGGAAAAGGTATTCGAAATATGGACAAATATACAGAGAAAATGGTGCATGGTTTGGAGATCAATGCACTAGATTTTGGGATTCTCCTGTTTCTCGTGAAAAACATTTCCTCTTTCTTTTAAAAAGTAAACTTTTCTCTCAAACATTGTGACTTTACTGTAAAGTCCAATTAACCAACAAGAAGCAAATGCTTACAACTAGGAATCAATCTATTAACTTCAACTAAACTCTTTGTTAAAACTTAAACTTCAGACCGATGATTCATGAAAACTGAGGGCACTTTTCTTCAACTTATTAAGATGTTAATGCATTTACCAACAAACTTTCTTTCCAGTTACATGCTAATTACAGCGTTTATCTCCTCTTTTTTATGTGGAAGAGCTCGAAAACCTCCTAAAAGTTATTCTAAATGTTGACAAAAACATAACAGTCTGACAAGTAAATAAAGTTTTGCGCAAAGTGTCATCACCTTTCCTTATATAACCACTTTTGTACCCTGATGAAAAAAGAACTTTAACCACCTGAACACGGCCTGAGTTATGGCCAAATTTGTTAGTTGGTTTCAATGCTGGAGGAGAGGTCGAATGCTTTTCAATTGACTGGGAATCGTGAAACCAAAATCAAAGTATTCACTAATTGTGGATTCAGGTGCATGATATTAACCAAAGGACACAATGCGAAGTAGAATCTTAAAAACATATTTTGAGGATAATTTGAAATCGACTCCAATAGGCGCAACTTGAAATACATTCTACGTCATGCAAAAAGTGAAATCTGGGAAAACTCAATCGGCCCAAATGGCGGAAAAACAAAGATACCGGTTTGGACTGGTTTGACGAAAATTGGAAATCGATTTTGGTTTTTAACTGATCAATCAAACAAAGTGACTACCTAATGAACTTTCACAGTCAGTTGAAAACCAGTCTTAGATATGTCATTGTTAATAGAGTGTTACGATATGTAGATTAATTATTATGTGGATTTACCTAGCTAAAATAGCTAAAGGCTCGGGTCGGCAGACTTAACCGCGTATATAGATTATTTCACATAAATGACGCGGCAGTTGGTGTTTTGTCGTAAATACACAGGAATATAAAGAACTGACTTCTTAACAGTTTCTCTTCAAAATACTTCCTATAGTCCTATTTCCTACAGGTTAATTAATGACCAACTTTAAGCGACAAAATTTTCGAGCCTTTGCAATAAATATTTGGGTCGGCCATACAGCAGGGAGTTGCAATAATCAACCTTTGAAGTAAAAAAGGCATGTACAAGGGTTTTCGTTAACCACCCCGTCAACAATGGTCAGATTACCGATGTTTGGTCTTGGACGATAACAAGAGGAAAAACCAGCACCTCCCTTTTATAGAAGCAACGGTCCGCACTTTATAAAACTTTTGCCTTCGGCCACTGATTTCCAAGCTCCTCGAGTGTTCCTCAAAGGTCTCAAAAGGCTTATCAAAGCGGCACATTGAAGGAGTGGGCGGTCTATCGCTTCAGGAAACTCTCGTACCTATTTGTCGAGCTCATTGTGGCACTTTAGTCTCTGTTTGAGTAATACGCGTGTAGGCAGTAGCTGGCCATATAAACGACTCTTCCTTGCCTATAGGAAACACCTTATCCTATCGATGAATCATTGCAAAAGAAGAGCCTACAAGACGAAGTAAACTGGGACGGGAAGGGAAGTCTGGTCATCCAACCCTCTCCCCTCCCCCCACATCCTCCAATCTCTTTCCCCAACTCTTCCGTTTTACTTATCGGCTCTCGTGCACTGCTTCTCAATTTGTTATTGTAAATTGAGATAACCACCTTCAAAACCAGAGAATCTTGATCCTTCAGTAAACCTTGGCTTCTTGTAGTAAGTCTTCTCGTTTCAATCGCCTAATTTGAAAGTTCCAAAGTCCGCTTATGTGACTAAAGGTTAGAGCTGAGGAATGAGGACGAACTTAGACTGAATGTAGAAGTCACCGTATTGGATCGATCGGTAAGATCGACAAAGGCTTGGACCGAGTAAGAACCTGACAGTGAGACTAAGTAACAGCGAAACTAACTAACTAATGAAGAGGAAAGGGTTCGGCATGGAGAAATGTTTCTTTTTATTTCTCCTTAGTCCTCCCTCCTCTCTCATTTGTTTGTTCCCCGCAGAAGTGCCTCGATCTCACGCATGCAATATTGCGTCGTCAGTACTAGACCGGAATAATTGTAGTTCTTGCTAGTTTAGCTTTCTTGTAGTTTATGTCAATTAGTCTTAGATTGTGTGCTCCCTTTATTTAATGTGCCAAATTTTATATTAAATTTTGCGTACTTTGGACTAAGTTAATTAATTTCCGTTAGTTAAGGTTTAGTTTGCGTCTGTTGAAGTTAACTTCAGGTTTGGCTAAACTGCAGAATACCCTGCCACTCATTTACATATCATCGAATAAGAATAGCGTCTCTTGTGTCATGCCTCGATCTTCAAAGCCTCCCGACACATGTAAATGAGGCGGACCAAAGTTGCGGGGTACTTGGAAAAGAATTAAAACTAACAACACAAACAAAACTGAAACATAACGAAAGGAAGGTTCATCCTTAATAATCAAAAGGAAGTGATAAACTTATTGTCCCGCGCGCCATGATTTTTTTTAAACTGCACAGAGTTCCTATCTATCAAAACAGGAAAAGCTAGGGGAGCCTATATTGTTTTCCGTCAGATGGACCGGGAAGGGGGGGGGGGCTTATATGCGGCAATTTATGGTATGCGTTTTTCTAGTTTGGCTTAATTATGTCCGAACGAGTTCAATGTATGGGGCCACGAAAGAAAGAAATGACAAGGAAGCATCCAAACTAGTCGCCAGACACTTTAATCTCCCCAATCATTCTAAGCGGAATATAGCAGTCTGCGGTCTTTCCCTACATCTAGGTAATTAGTTCGAAAGCCGTAAAACTCAAGAACAAAAATTTTTGTTTCAAGTCGGCACTCTTAATCCCCACGGTATTAACGAGCGTCTTTCATTTAACGAATTTATTCTTGTTTTCTCGTCACCATATTCCCACCAATAGCGTAGCTCAATTTTCTTCATATAAAAACAGACACAACCCACAATTCCTCCACTCGCTTTGACGAAGGGCTAACGCTCGAAACGTCAACTTTTAGACTCTTTACGGTGGCCAATTCACGTTATTAACTCAGTTACCAAATTACATTGTTATAATCTCTCACCGACGCAACACTACAGTTTATTTAGAAACTTACCCCTTTATTTATCTGAAGAATTATGCGTTTTTAGAAATTAAATTGTAATTTTATTGGCTGAGGAGCCCTGTCATGTGAAACTTTCATAGCAAAGTATTCATCATTTCTTCTGGAAACTGTCACCATGCAGCATCTGTGTCGATTCAATTGTTTTCATTTTGTGTAAGTGAATAAGTAGCCGTATCTACAAGGATGAGTTTTTATATAGCAACTCAACCATTTCAGCGAATTTTACTTTGTACTTAATTGTACCTTCGTTATATTTCGTTGAAGTTAAATTCAGTAAAGGAGACACTTGTAATGAGTGACTAATGTCTAATCAAAAGTGAGCGTGAATCATTCAGTTAATATCTTTCGATTGCTCAATCAGAAGTCCAGTCAGAAACTGAGTTGGAAATCCTCAAACAATTCGCACCGCTTTTTGTAGCCGTCTTTAGGAATGTCCTGCTACACAAGGCTGTCACAGGAATAATTTGCTGTTCACTGTTTTCCATCACCTAAATATTCATGCATCATACAATTTTCGATTTTCCTGCAAAGACCTTTAGTCAAGGCTGGTTCCGTGTGCCGCGAAAAAAACCTCAAAGACGAGTGAAAATGATAAGTAAAGTTGGGGGATCCGCGAACTTTTCTGTAAGATACATGGATATTTTTTCGTTCTTTTACAAATTTACCTTGCTCTCAGTCGATGTGACTTACTAATTTAGGTTCAACTAACAAACATGAAGTAAATACTGACAGCCAGATATCAATTTATTGAGTTTCACCAGAGTTTACTTTAAAATCTAAACTATAGACCGACAATATAAGGATGGTGATTGTTCTTTTCTGTAACTCATAGAAACAATTCTTGGAAACTTTTAGTCAATTCACTAGCAAAGAATGTTCTCAACATAGTATCTATTATTGGCAGAATCGTTCTTTCCAACTGCGTGAAAATTACAGCGCTTTACTCCACTTTGAGTGAAAGAGCACGAGAGCCTCCTGAAAAGACATTCCAGATGTTAGCAGGAAAACAAAAATATTACAAGTAAATAAAGTTTTGCGTGAACTTCAGTGTGCCATCGCCTACTATCAATGTCATGCGCAGCAAAAGTTAGAGGGTCAACGGGCAAAAAATTGAAGAAACTGGGTCACATTGGCTGTGTTGTTGGTGAAAATCGATTTTGGTTTTGAGCTGACCAAGAAAAAAAGATTGACTGCATAATGGACCTTTACATGTATTCATTGACATTTAATACACAAGAATATGAAGAGCTGACTTCACAACTGTTTCTCTACAAAATTATTACTTAGTCTTTATTGCCCATATGTTATTATTTGAGCAATTATCACTAACTTCCCTCCATGCCCGCTATTTAGAGTCTAAACAATCCTGGCATTTTTCTTACCCTGGAAATTATAATCTATCATCTTGCTCACCCTAACATTGTATGATTTTACCGTGCAAGAATTTGTGTGAATAAAGAGCTGGGATAATTTGTTGTTTATCACCTAAATATTCATGCATTCATCCATCTTTTCTTCTCACGATCCCACAAGCTTTGAGCTTTAAACCCTATCGTGTTTAAATAAAGATACTATTATTATTATTACTGAGAACATACGAGCCATGTTTAATTCATTACGATTCAAAAATGATTTCATTACCACCAAGCTTTCCCTGAACCTCTAGGAGTGAACCTCTGTGAGTGAACCTCAAGGAGTGAACCTCTGTGAGTGAACCTCTGTGAGTGAACCTCTAGGAGTGGAAATCTGGAATTGAAACTCTGGGAGTGAACCTGTGGTTGTGAACCTCTAGGTGTGAATCTCTGGGAGTGAACTTCTCGGAGTGAACCTCTAGGAGAGAACCTCTGGGAGTGAACCTCTGGAGGTGAACATCTAGGGGTGAATCTCTGGGAGTGAATCTATGGGAGTGAACCTCTGGGAGTGAACCTCTAGGTGTGAACCTCTAGGAGTGAACCTCTAGGAGCGAACCTCTAGGAGTGAACCTTTGGGAGTGAACCTCTACGGGTGAATCTCTGGGAGTGAACCTCTGGAAGTGAACCTTTAGGAGTGGAAATCTGGGAGTGAAACTCTGAGAGTGAACCTCTAGGAGTGAACCTTTGGTAGTGAACTCGTGGTAATGAACCTCCAGGAGAGTGAACCTCTAGGAGTGAACCTTTATGAATGAAACTCTAGGATTGAACCTTTGGGAGTGAACCTCTACGGTTGAATCTCTAAGAGTGAACCTCTGGAAGTGAACCTTTAGGAGTGGAAATCTGGGAGAGAACCTCTGGAAGTGAACCTCTGGAGGTGGACCTCTAGGGGTGAATCTCTGGGATTGAATCTATGGGAGTGAACCTCTAAGAGTGAACATCTGTGAGTGAAACTCTGGGAGTAAACCTCTGGGAGTGAACCTTTAGGAGTGAACCTCTGGAAGTGAACCTATTGGAGTGAACCTCTGAGAGTGTTAGGCGCTAAAAAGCTATGTACATCATGCAGTACTTTCACTGAAATAGTTCCTCTATTAGCACAGGCTGACAACCCTGTGGGTTTGAGGCAAAAAAATGAACATCAATGAGGGCTTCAAAACAGAATTACCACTACACGCTAAGGAAAGTGCTGCCATGCATCTCAGTGGAGAAATGTTATGATCACTTTACCATGTCCAACAGTTTTATAACAACATTCATTTTGCTGATTTGTTCCGTTGTTGAAAGAACCTCCTCCTCCCCCACAAGAAATATTTTTATTCGCACCTCCACTTCCCCCAGAGTACCCTCCACCTCCCCCAGGTGACTCATTGAAGTTAATATATCCACCCCCACCTCCGAACCCACCCCAATGTGTTCCACCCTCTCCCCCGTTCAGAAATCCTTTTCCTCCCTCTCCCCCTCCACCAGAATTCTTAGAGTTTTCTCCATTACTGTAAAAGCCGCCGCCACCGCCACCTACAATCAAGAGATTTACAATTGACATTAGCAACTTAACATATCAAGGCTTTAAGTAATTCTGAAAAAAATCCAAATTTGAGCAACAAGTACCATCTCTTTATTTGAAATACTGATGGATGGCAGCAGAATACAAAAAAAGTAATTCAGTATCCATAGATGGGAAATTCTTCACCTACCACAGGGCGGTTTATCAGTTTGTCCTCCTTCTCCGTTACTTCCTCCAGACAGGGGTGGCGAGTTAAACCCTGCATTTCCTGTTGTGTTTATGGACGCATCACATCCTGAATGTTGTTCTGTCATTTTTGCAACTCCTCCTCCACCTCCGGCTATGATCAAAGGCTTGTTGTCTCCTCTTACTACAAATGTACCTCCTCCGCCTGAACCAGTTTTTTTTTTATAATACGCTTTTTGCCCTCTTTGACCAACAAGTATGCTAATGTTCTCACCTTTGGTCAACATAAAGTTTCCAATCATCCGCGCCCCTCTCCCTCCGTTGATGACACTGTCCTCACTGTACCCCCCTGAGGCTCCTATTGTTTCTATTCTGTATTCACCAGTGTGTGGCACAGTCCACAGTTGAATACCGTTGGACACTGTGACTTGTCCATCATGATCCTGACCTGTATAGTGACTGCCAACAGAGTCTGGACCCTCTGTTCCACTCTTACCAAGAGTTGTAAAAACAGCTTTAAATCCTTCATAAAACACATTAAATAAAAGTCAAAGTTATGATACTAGTAAGAAATTGTTATAAATAAATTACTTTTGGCTCTGCCAATACAGGAAAACCCGCTTAAAAGAACTGTTGCTTTGGGGGTTCAGGTTGATTTTGTTCTTGTATATCGGGTTTTTTCTGCAAAACCAGCCTGAAAATGTTCTGCAGGTGTTTTTAAAATTGTTCTAAAGATTAAATACTGCATAGACTATCAACATATGAAATCAATGTACAAGCACAACATTTTCATTAATCCATAGATGGAAATGACCTTCACTACATCAATCAAGGCAATAATATTACATTAGGGGAGGGGTAGCAGTTCTGGTGATAAACAACTCGAAACTCAGCAAAAGTCAAGCAAATTCAAAATGCGCCAGCCCCCCTCTCTCTTCCCATGTAACTATTGACTGGTCCCTAATCCTACAAGCAAACTGAGAGAGCAAAACGGGCAATATTCAGTTCCTTAAATTTCCAGTCTAATTATCAGATCCATTGAACCATTACTTGGGGTGAGATTTTTGCATCATCAGACCCATCTGCTGTTAGCAAACAGTCAGTTTTCTAAAACAGTCTCTGGAAAAAGGTCTAATCATCACTAAACTCACTCCACGCCTCCCCAGTCCATTGGTTCATCACGATCCTTCTATTCTTTGCTGAAAGTCTATCCTGCCATTTATCGAGACTGTTCTCCTCTTCCAGCCATGTTTCCATTGCTGCACCAATTTTAGCTTTCATCATCCTACCACATCCTGCATCAATGGGCTGGATTTTGTCAGTGTGGTTTTCAGGCAGCATGTAAACTGTAGTGTTGATCTGATTTCTACATGTTTCATGGAATTGTTGACTTTGCTGGAAGCCGACATTGTTTGCAAGTAGGACTTTTTCTTGTTTGTCTTTCTCTATTTCTGGAATAAGTGTACCCTGGACCCACTGCATGTTGATCTCTTCCTCCATCCACGCATTTTGCTGGAAATACACATCAACCCTCTTGTCGTACTTTTCTTTCTCCTCAGTGGCCACACGCCCTTTTCCTCTGAAGATAAGAGCTGGCTTCACATTTTGTTCCCCATCAGCCCCAATACAAAGTTGTAGAGTAGCCTGTCGTTTAAACCAGATGATGGTTGTGACACGCACAATTGCTTAGCACCCAATCTTGCTCATTAAAAAATGGGAGAGGAACGTAGTCGATATTGTATCTATTTTCAGATATCCATCTTCCATAATTTGGGTCAACTGTATAGGACTTGTTTCTTCTCCTCTGTGTTTTCAAGGCTTCAATCCCTGTGGAATTTCTGGATCGCATCCCAGCCATCATCTGCCCAGACTTTTTTCTTGTTGGTCCTTCTCCTTAGTACTATGTTGTGTCTTTCCTTGAATCTGTGGAACCAGTTGTTGCTTCCTTTAAGTTTTGCAGCTTCTGCTGCGCCACAGCATGCTTCAATTTTCGATTTCATTTTTTTTTAACCAAAGTTTGGACACTTTGCTTCCTGCTGCTCTCCGTAGTTTAAACTCGGCAAGTAAAAGATTGGAAGCCAGAGGAAATTAATCAGTGCGTTGGGATCTGTTCCCAGCGATCCTTCTCCTTTGTCTCATTGGCCTTGTTTTTCTTCGTCATGGTCAGAGTCAGTTCTGCAAGAATTTTGCTTTTGTTTTTTCCCGCTTAATCACCAGCGATCTGTTGACTCCTTGTTGCTTTGCAACTGTTTTGTATTTATTATCCAAAAGATCCAGTGTTTTTTTTTATGAAATCGACGGTGTAGGACTTTCGCTTGTTTCTTCCCCTTGGATTGCTTCTTTGCCTTTGAGTCTGACCTTGCACAACGCCGGCTGATTCACGCTGTTGACTCTCAGCCATTCTCTGCATGTTTGCTTCACCTGACTGGTTGTTGATGTTTACAAAAATAGTCAATGTATTTCTAGATGCTAAGCTGATGCTGTTCGAGTTCTGTGCGGCAGAGGTGCACCAGTCGAAAGCCGAGATTGAAAAACACGAGAGAATTAAAATGAGGATCTAATCCCATACACTTAAATTTCCGCCTTTGAATGTGTTAAATTAAACGCTCTGTCAAGCACCTTTCTCTTGGGAAGTGAGACCCCCTCACTTTTAAACCCTTCCTTTAGGGCCACCAGCTTTTTTATCTCCTTTCCCTAGGCTTTTTGTATCAATATTAAATAATATATTGAAATAAATAGTTTGTTATCAGTTTTTCACACATACATCAAAGCTGTTTAGTAAAGAAGTTAACTAAAAGTCAAACTGTATGATGGAGGTAAGTTTCTAAGGAAACTGTGGTGTTGCATCGGTGGGAGAGTAAAACAAAGTAATTTGGTGCTATCAACTGAGTTGATAACGTAAGTTGGCCACCGTTAAGAGTTTCAAAGCTAACGTTTCGAGCGTTGGCTCTTCGTCAAATTGAATGGGAGAATTTTGGGTTGTGTGTTTATCTGCAGAACTTGGAGCTACGCTTTTGGTGGGAAACTACAAAGCAACTACAAAGAAAAGGGATAGAACTAATATCGTTCATTATTACAATTAAGAGATGATAGAAAAATCAATACCGATGAGCGCGGGAGATCAGAAAACGCAGACTGTTAGCAAAGTCGAGCGTATGACCAAAATATTGATAATTATTATCCAACATTATTGGCTGAATAGTTACCTCTTCCTTTGAAACGGCGAATATAAAACCACTCTGGATCCGAGAGGAAATTCTCGGGTCTTGCGTCCTTTGTGCGGTTGTTCAATTCACAGATCTGTTCTTTTCTGTTGAAATTATAGCTCTGGCAGGTAATTTCCCTTTCACATAAGATATCACAGATATGAAGAGCTGCTACTGTCATTCTTTTGAAAACGAAACCTTTGAGAGCCATGCCACGAATATTAATTTCTATCCTGCATTGATCCCCAGCGGTTACAAGGTTGGTGGATGAAACACAGACAAGAAAATAACGAAACATCCACAGCATTTTTCCTGAAAAACAAAATTCATAGAGAGGTTCGGGTAATACGAAAGCAATGAATAAACTTTTTTTCTCAAGGCTGACTAAGAACGGTGGATAATAAGAACAACAGGACCCCCAACCCCCGCCGACCTTCTGTTATACTCTTTTTTAAAAGACATCGCAAAAGAGAAACATGTAGCCTTAAAAATAAATTATGACGAAAATGACTGGAAGAGGAAATTCTTTCATTTTACAGGCGTTTCTGGAAATGGGGTGCAGGGAGAATTAGAGCTGAATGTACCGTAATAAGACTTGAAAGTTTTGGGAAATTATCAGCTTTTCAAGGTCTGGACAATTTCGAATGAATGAGCGGACGAGAAAAAATTGATCGAGTAGAGATACCGCCGACAATTCATTTTTCCCGATGCAGAGGCGGTCATTCGTTTAATTTGTTTCGGGTTCGGTGTAATATCTTCATGAATGCACACTTGTGCTGGAGTGTGCACTATAAAGACTTAAGGTATATTTTGAACCTAAAATATCCTAAGGAGCTCAATGAATCGATCATTGCCATCAATCTCGGTCACGATCACACGAGGCTGCTCAAAGATTGTTTAACAAATTTTTCTGTTGAAATCACCTGTTTTGGCTGGGTGAAGTGAAATTGTTCCGCAGGCTAATCTTAAACTTTCTCTCTGCGGTGGATCGGTAATAACTTATTCCTTTCATCTGCCCACTCATTAAAGTACATGAGCCCCTCGATTTTCGTTCAATAAAAAACGCAACCAGCTTTTACATCAACTTTGAAGCCGAACTGTACCAAACAGCCAAACAGCGCGAAAATTAAGGCGCTCATTTTTTTTCAAGGTCTACTAGTAGTCATTTTATCCATTGTGCAGGATCAAAGAGTCGAAAATCAAACGCGGTTCACGGACAACATTGTAGAGACAGTGACTGTTTATTCAAAGTAAACCTACCCTTTTGGCTCAGTCTAGAAACCATGTTCCCTAAAATTTAGTCATTTTCAAAATATTGCAAAATAAAATAAAAGACCTCCTTTGAGATATTTGGTTGTCTTATGCCACTCCAGGTATGTCGATGAATAAAATAAATATTGTTTTTAGTACTAATAGGAGATGCTTATGTGAATATTCCAAGGCTTAGTTATGTAGATAAAGATAATAAAACGTTATATGATGATAGAGAAAACTTTAATAATACCCCATTCACAACATCAACCGGGTTAAATTAAAACAGATATGTGAAAAACTGAATTTTCCATAAGTTTCAGGTAAACACTAATTTTTATTTTCCTTCTGCTAAATTTGAAGCTGAAAAACATCGGTTTAAGCAGCTGCTAAGAAGAAGACAATTTTCAACCAAATTTAACAAAACAGCTCTAAAACATGTTTGAGCATTGGTGTGAACTGATTATAGCAAAATCTTACCTCGTCCTTCTGGTCTTAGGGAAGCCAAAACGGTGAGAACGAAATAATAGAAAACAGACAGCATGTCTTCAGAAAGAAACGCCCGTTCTTGCAGCGAACAGCTATGGTGAGCTTTTCCTCCTTAAGGGAAACATTAGGCGAAATGAGACAGCTGCATTTTACCTCCTTTGTCTGATTATGAGGTTCTCAGTGGTTGTCACAAACACGACTGAATGAGTTTCCCTGGGAAATAGTTGGTTGGTGGAACTCGATTATCCTTAATGCATGTCAATAGCCTTTAATTTGATGCGTTATTTTTATGCGTTGTTTTATTGTGGCTTAATTATGTCCGTATGAGTGCGACGTATGAGGTAGACAAATTACACTCATTCCTCGTTCACCCAATCTTGAGCGTAAAATAAAGACGAACGTTTTACCAAAACACTTTGATGTTCCGAAATTTTGGGGTTGGCTCTGATGGAGAATTTGTTTCTTATTCTTATATTTATTTCTCATTCTTTGATTGTGAGGTGAAACCAGTTTTTCATGTAATAAGTCTGTTTTCAAGTTAGTAAATAAAGCCTTCTGGTTTGTAATAGCATCTCTTCAAGACAGAGAATCGAGTATTGAGTTAAATCTCTCGGTGATAAATTTTCTTCTCGCAGATGACTTTAATTAATCGGAGGCGGTGTCGTTGATAAGAATGTCGGCCTGAACTGCAAAATGGGAGAACCTTTTAGTAATGCACATCTAGTCAACTCCGACACAAAAAAATGTTCTGCATGGTGAGAGTATGGAACTGTAAAAACCTGCCTGGCAAAAACATGTCACATGAAGCAGTTAAAGAGTGGTCAAATATATCATCGTCTCTGATTCCATTCTAGAACTAATTTCTCCATTCTCTTACTTTTTAAGCCCCAGATGAAAATCGACGTTCTAATTCATTGTGCACTCGACGTTTTGATACTTTCAAGGCTTTTATTGCGTTTTTGCAGTGCAGTACTTTAAATTGTTGTTTCTTTTTTCAACTTTCTTCGTCCAAAATTTTAAGGACTAATAATACGAGTGAAAATATTTTTGTCCTTAGCTTCTAAGACTAAATTTCATTTCCTTTGCTACGAATTTATTGCGCTACCCTTACAATTGATATTTGTATCATTCAGTATGGTCATGGTCTTAGAATTTTCTGAGCTCCTGGCGGTCCCTAATTAAAGACATGTTTTTCCTACACGGACCTATTTCCGTTCGTCTCATTATAATCCCAAGTGTTAATCCTAGTCAAGCATTTTTCGTAATATCAACTGATCACAAGACCACCCTATAGTTATGACAACTTTCTCTGATTATGGAGCGAACAAAGCTCCCTGCGACTCCTAGTCTTTATTCAAAAACTAATCTGCCCAACCTAAAAAGACTACAGTACCAAATAACATAGAAGATAATTACCCTTACCAGGTGCTTTTAATAAAGTGATTTCATTCCTACTGTCATGGCCCAGTTGTAGATCACGTTGGTGAAGAACCCATACTTAGTAGCCGAGAAACAAACCACCCGTGTGGCAAATTATTCATAACAGTTTTTCAATAACTCGCATGTGATCTCTCCAGTGATGACAATCTAGAACCATTGAATGTATGAGACTCACCGACAGATGTTGTCTAAAAATGTGAATATTTTTCTCATATTACTTACTATAATAATACTGGCCCAGGTAAATGTGTTTTATTCCTTTCAAAACAAGGGATAAAAAAAGTCTTTGGAATAGTTGCTTTTGTGGTTCTATTCTGTTTTATTTTTTTGTTAATTTTTTTACACGAGAATTAACACACACAAAAAAACACTGAGGTACGAGTCTGTTTTCAAGTTAGTAAATAAAGCCTTTTGGTTTGAAATGGCATTTCTTCAAGACAGAGAAATGTATGAGTATTGAGTTAAGTCTCTCGGTGCTAAAGTTTCTTCTCCCAGATAATTTTATCAGATGGTGTCGTTGGTACGGATATCGGCCTGAATTACAAAATGAGAGAACCTCTTGGCAAGGCACATCTAGTCTGCTACGACACAAAAAATTGTTTTACATGGTGAGGGCATGGAACTGTGAAAACCTGGTCAAAGATATCATCGTCTCTGATTCCATTCGATTCCTCGGTAAACCTGGGGTTGTCGGGGCAAATTACTTCTTAGAGTATACCTAAAGACGATACTATCTTGATCAGTCTTGTACATTCTTATTTATCCATATGTACGTTAAGATGGGAGGACGTGACGTTTCAGATTCGCCCCCATTTTGAAACAATTACCTTTCAAAAGTTACAGGAGACTTTTCAGTGAACTTCATAGCCTCATCTAAACACCAGGGGGAAATTTTAAAAATTAAGCAACTCCGAGACTGATTCGAAGGTTTGTATAACAGGCTCCACGAATACCTCCAACTTCCTTCCTGTTTAGATGAACTTAATTTCAATCTTTTACAGTTCGATGAAATAGAACTACTTTCTCCATTCTTTTACCTTTTAAACTGCGGATGAAAGTCAACGTTCTTACTCATTGTGCAATAGACGTTTTGACACTTTCAAGGCTTTAATTGCGTTTTTGCAGTGTAGTACTTTAAATTGTTGTTTCTTTTTTTAACTTTCTTCATCCAAAATCTCAAGGACTCATACCACGAGAGTCCTTAGCTCATTAGCTCTTTAGACTAAATTTCATTTCCTTTCCTCAGAGGAATTGATCGCGCTACCCTTAAAATTGATATGTGTATCACCACTGTGATGATGAAAGTCTTAGAATTTTCTGGGCTCCAGGCGGTCCCTAATTGAAGACATGTTTTCCTACACAGACCTTTTTTTCGTTCGTCTCACTAATAACCCCAAGTGCTAATCCTAATAAGGTATTTTTCATAACAATAACTGACTACAAGACCACCCTTTAGTTATGACAACTTTATTGTGGAGCGGACAGAGCTCCCTGCGACTCCTAGTCTTTATTCAAAAACTAATCTACCCAACCTAAAAACACTTCAGAACCAAAAAGCGTAGAAGATAATTGCCCTTACCAGGTGCTTTTAATAAAGTGATTTCATTCCTACTATCATGGCCCAGTTGCAGATCACGTTGGTGAAGAACCCATACTTAGTAGCCGAGAAACAAACCACCCATGTGGCAAATTATTCATAACAGTTTTTCAATAACTCGCATGTGATCTCTCCAGTGATGACAATCTAGAACCATTGAATGTATGAGACTCACCGACAGATGTTGTCTAAAAATGTGAATATTTTTCTCATATTACTTACTATAATAATAATACTGGCCCAGGTAAATGTGTTTTATTCATAACACGCAAATTGAGACAGCTGAAGTTTCATCTGCGCTCAAAACACGTTACCCTCTTTGTTAAATTATGAGTGTCTCAGCGATTGTCACAACAAATAGATAAATGTTCGAAACGGGACCGCGAAAAATACTCTGATGTTGGAAAAATCAGTCAGAGGTAATGTGCCAGTTTTTCAAAAAAACGTGGTTGTCATGTTTCTGTCGTTCAAGCAGGCCACCACCGCGTGAAACAAATTGATCAAGTACTACAAACGTCACAGAAGAAAAATGCTTATCGTATTCCATTAACGTTCACGTTTCTCCCTCACAACCGCGCAGTTAATTTACTTCAGAATGATTCAGAGACTGGTACTATCTTTCGCAACCTCCACTAACAGCCAACCCGGAACTTTCAAATGCGCTCGCGCTCGGTCTAAAAATTGTGCTTTCGTTCGTAACGTTGAGAAAATATCGTGACCCAAAGACAAAAACCTCTAAGTTTCAATCCTCGTATCATAATAAACTGTCTACAAAATCGAGGAATGGATGCCTATGTGCTAATGACTTTTTATCCTGAGTTAATAAGACTTTGTACAGTCTCAACAAAAACTGTTATTGACATTCTCGATGGCCCCTAGAGGTATGGAATACTGAGTGTCTAATTATGAGTCGAAAATTTATCCGACACACAATTTCGAGTTCACGTAGCTGTTAGTTGGCTACACCTTAGGCTACATAATTCACGATTCCTCCATTTGCTGTTTTTCGACAAAAACAAAGGCAACTTTCTGGTCAGAATTTCATTTCAATGCGCTCGCTCACGGTGCAAAACTTATCCTTTCATTCATAACGTAGAGGAAATATCGGGACCCAAGAGATCCATTACAATCACTGATCACTTCACGTGTACCTCCGCCAACGTCATTTACTGCATAACTTGCACTTATTGCGATAAGTTATACATTGGCGAAACAGGAAGACGACTAGGTGACCGATTTCGAGAACACCTTCGCGACGTGGAAAGAAATGACAAGGACGTCGACGCATCCAAACCAGTCGCTAGACACTTTAATCTCCCCAATCATTCTAAGCAATATATGACAGTTTGTGGACTTTCCTTACATCTAGGCAGTTCGGAAAGCCGCAAAACACTGGAACAAAAATTTATCTTCCAAATCGGCATTCTTAATCCCCATGGTATCAACGAGCGCTTTTCCTTCAACTAATTTATTCTTGTTTTCTCGTCACCATACTCCCACCAATAGCGTAGCTCCACTTTCTGCATACTAAACCCACACACAACTCACAATTCTTCCAATCGCTCTGACAAAGGGTTAACGCTCGAAACGTCAGCTTTTCACTCATAACGGTGGCCATGTGAGTCGTAAGGCGTGGCCTCAATATAGCTTCAAACAGTGTGACTTTACCGTAAAGTCCAATTAACCAGCAAGAAGCAAATGCTTACAACTAGGAATCAATCTATTAAATTCAACTAAACTCTTTGTTAAAACTTAAACTTCAGACCGATGATTCAGGAAAACTGAGGGCACTTTTCTCTAACTTATTAAGATGTTAATGCATTTACTAACAAACTTCTTTCCAGCTACATGCTAATTACAGCGTTTATCTCCTCCTTTTTTATGTGGAAGAGCTCGAAAACCTCCTAAAAGTTATTCTAAATGTTGACAAAAACATAACAGTCTGATAAGTAAATAAAGTTTTGCGTAAAATTGAAAGTGCCATCACCTTTCCTTATATAGCCGCTTTTGTACCCTGATGAAAAAAGGACGTTCACCAGCTTAACACGGCCTGAGTCATGGCCACATTTGTAAGTTGGTTTCAGTGCTGGAGGAGAGGTCGAATGCTTTTCAACTGACTAGGAACCGTGAAACCAGAATCAAAATATTCACTAATTGTGGATTCAGCTGCATGATATTAACCAAAGGACACAATACGAAGTAGAATCGTAAAAACATATTTTGAGGATAATTTGCAACCGACTCCAATAGGCGCAACTTGAAATACATTCTACGCCATGCAAAAAGTGAAATCTGGGATAACACAATCGGACCAAAGGGCGGAAAAACAAAGATACCGGGTTGGACTGGTTTGACGCAGAGAGGAAATCGATTTTGGTTTTAAACTGATCAATAAAACGAAGTGACTGCTTAATAAACTTTCACATTCAGTTGAAAACCAGTCTTAGATATGTCATTGTTAATATAATGTTACGATATGTAGATTAATTATTATGTGGATTTACCTCGCTAAAATAGCCAAAGGCTCGGGTCAGCGGACTTATCCGCGTATATAGATTCTTTTACATAAATGACGTCGCAGTTGGTGTTTTGTCGTAAATACACAGGAGTATGAAGAACTGACTTCTCAACAGTTTCTCTTCAAAATAATTCCTATAGTCCTATTTCCTACAGGTTAATTAATGACCAACTTCAGGCAACGAAATTTTCGAGCCTTTGCAATAAATATTCGAGAAGGCCATACAGCAAGGAGTTGCAATAATCCACCTTTGAAGTAAGAAAGGTATGTACAAGGGTTTTCGTTAACCACCTCATCAACAATGGTCAGATTACCAATGTTTGGTCCTGGATGATAACAAGAGGAAAAAACCAGCACCTCCGTTTTATAGAAGCAACGGTCCGCACTTTACAAAACTTTTTCCTTCGGCCACTGATTTCCAAGCTCCTCGAGTGTTCCTCAAAAGTTGCAAGAGGCTTATCGAAGTGACGCATTGAAGGAATGGGCGGTCTACTGCTTCTATTTGAGTAATACGCGTATAGGCAGTAGCTGGCCAGAAAAACGACTCTTCCCTGTTTATAGGAAACACCTTATCCTATCAATGAATCACTGCAAAAGAAGAGCCTACAAGACGAAGTAAACTGGGACTGGAAAGAAGTCTGATCATCCAACTCTCTCCCCTCCCCCCGCATCTTCCAATCTCTTTCCCCAACTCTTCCGTTTTATTTATCGGCTCTCCCGCACTGCTTCTCAGTTTCTTACTGTAAATTGAAATAACCACTTTCAAAACCAGAGAATCTTGATCCTTCAGTAAACCTTGGCTTCTTGTACTAAGTCTTCTCGTTTCAATCGCCTACTTTGAAAGTTCCAAAGTCCGCTTATGTGACTTAAGTTTAAAGCTGAGGAATGAGGACGAACTTAGACCGAATGTAGAAGTCGCCATATTGGATCGATCGGTAAGATCGACGAAGGCTTGGACCGAGTGAGGACCTGACAGTGAGACGAAGTAACAGTGAAACTAACTAACTAATAAAGAGGAAGGGGTTCGGCATGGAGAAGTGTTTCTTTTTATTTCTCCTTAGTCCTCCTTCCTGTCTCATTTGTTTGTTCCCCACAGAAGTGTGGCGATCTTACACATCCAATATTGCGTCGTCAGTACTTGACCGGAATATTTATTGTTCTTGCTAGTTTGGCGTTCTTGTAGTTTATGTCAATTAGATTGTGTGCTCCCTTTATTTAATGTGCCAAATTGTATATTATATTTTGCGTACTTTGGACTAAGTTAGTTAATTTCCGTTAGTTAAGGTTTGGTTTGCGTCTGTTAAGTTCAGAAGAAGTTAAGTTCAGGTTTGGCTAAACTGCAGAATACCTGGCCACTCATTTACATGTCATTGAATAAGAATTGCGTCTCTTGTGTTATGCCACGATCTTCAAAACCCCCCGACACATGTAAATGAGGGGGAACAAAGTGGCAGGGTATTCTGCAGTTGCTCCCATTTCAATACATTTGGAACAGAATTAAAACTAACAACACGAACAGAAACATAACAAAACGAAGGTTCATCCTTAATTCCTCCATTCGCTCTGACAAAGGGGCTAACGCTCGAAACGCCAACTTTTAAATTCTTTACGGTGGTCAATTCACGTTATCAACTCAGTTGATAAGACCAAATTACCCTGTTATAATTTCCCACCGACGCAACACTACAGTTTCTTTAGAAACTTATCCCTTTATATATCTGAAGAATTATGCGTTCTTAGAAATTAAATTGTGATTTTATTGGATGAAAAGCCTCGTCCAGGCTTCACTTCACATCATATTTCGGTGCATGTGAAACTTTCATGGCAAAGTGTTCATCATTTCTGCTGGAAATTGTCACCATGCAGCAACTGTCTCGATTCAATTGTTTTCATTTTGTGCAAGTGAATAATTAGCCGTATCTACTAGGATGAGTTTTTATATAACAACTCACGACCATTTCAGCGAATTTGACTTTGTACTTAATTGTACCTTCGTTGTATTCCGCTGCAGTTACGCTCAGTAAAGGAGATACTTGTTATGAGTGACTAATGTCTTATTAAAAGTGTGCATGAATTATTCAGTTAATATCTTCCGATTGCTCAATCAGGAGTCCAATCAGAAACCGTGTTTGAAATCGTCAAACAATTCGCAGCGCTTTTTATACCTTTCTTTAGGAATGTCCTGCTGTACAAAGCTATTACAGAAGACAATTTGCTTTTCACTGTTTTCCATCACCTAAATATTCATGCATCATACAATTTTCGATTACCCGGCTGCAAAGACCTTCAGTCAAGGCTGGTTTACGAATGCCGCGAAAAAAATATCAAAGACGAGTGAAAATGATAAGTAAAGTTGGAGAATTCAGGAACTTTCCTGTGAGATACATGGACATCTTTCGTTTTTTTAGAAATTAACCTTCGCTCTCAGTTGATGTGACTTAGGTAATATATAATTGAGGTTTAACTAACAAACATGAAGAAAATACTGACAGCCAGATATCAATTTATTGAGTTTCACGAGAATTTACTTTAAAATCTACATTATAGACCGACAATAAAGGGAAAGTGATTGTTCTCTTCTATAACTCATAGAAACAATTCTTGGGAACTTTTTAGTAAATCCACTTGCAAAGAATGTTCTCAACATATTTCTGACTATTATTAAGCAGAATCGTTCTTTCAAACTACTGGAAAATTACAGCACTTTACTTCACTTTGAGTGAAAGAGTATGAGAGCCTCCTGAAAAGATATTCCAGATGTATATTCCAAAAATATAAGAAGTAAATAAAGTCTTGCGTTGACTTGAATACAGTCAGTGTTACGCGCAGCAAAATTTAGAAGGTCAACGGGCAAAAAAATTGAAGAAACTGAGTCACACTGGCTGTATCATTATTAAAAATCGATTTTGGTTTTGAACTGATCAAGAAAAAAAGATTAACTGCATAATAGACCTTTACATGTATTCATTGACATTAGATACACAAGAATATGAGGAGCTGAGTTCACAATTGTTTCTCTACAAAATTATTTCTCAGTTATTGTTTGACCAATTATCACTAACTCCCCCCCCCACCCCCCATGCCCGCTCTTTAATGTCTAAACATTCCTGACAATTGTATCTTCTTTATTCTATAAGCGAAAGTAATTTGTGGCTAACATTTTCCTTACTCTGGAGATTATAAACTATTATCTTGCCTCGCCCTAATATTGTATGCTTTTAACGCGCAAGAATTTGTGTGAATAAAGAGGTGGGATCATTTGTTGTTCATTGTTTTTTATCATCTTAATATTAATGCATCATACAACTGAGAACGTACGAGCCATGTTTAATTCTCAAATATAAACGCCTCTAGAACCACATGTTGTGCTATTTGTCTTACAGTAACACGGACTTATTACAAAATCTAAATAATGACCTAAAAAAATTAAAAGCAACTGAGTTTAAAAACAAACATCAATTAGCGCTTCAAAGCAGAATTACCACTTCACGCATTTCAATGGAGAAATGTTATGATCACTTTACCATGTCCAGCAGTATTATAACAACATTTATTTTGCTGATTTGTTCCGCTGTTGAAAGAACCTCCCCCTCCTCCACAGGAAATATCTTTATTCGCACCTCCACTTCCCCCAGAGTACCCTCCACCCCCCCCAGGTATCTCATCATCGTCACGATAACCACCCCCACCTCCGAACCCACCCGAATGTGCTCCTCCCTTTCCCCCGGCTAAAAATCCTTTACCTCCCTTTCCCCCTCCACCAGCAATCTTTGAGTCTTCTCCATTACTGTAAAAGCCACCGCCGCCACCACCTACAATCAAGAGATTTACAGTTGACATTAGCAACTTAACAGATCATGGCTTTCAGTAATTCTGAAAAAAAATCAAATTTGAGCAACAAGTTCCACCTCTTTTTTCGAAATGCTGATGGATGGCAACAGAATGGAAAAAACTAAAAAGAAAAAATTCAGTAGTTATAAATAGGAAATTCTTCACCCACCAGAGTTAGGTTCATCGGCTTGTCCTCCATCTCCGTTCATTCCTCCTGACAGGAATGGCGAGTTATACCCTGCATTTCCTGTTGTGTTTACGGACGCATCACATCCTGAATGTTGTTCTGTCATTTTTGCAATTCCTCCTCCACCTCCGGCTATGATCAAAGGCTTGTTGTCTCCTCTTACTACAAATGTAGCTCCTCCGCCTGAGCCAGGTTTTTCGTTAGAATTCGGTCTTCCCCCTCTTTGACCAACAAGTATACGAATGATCTCATCTTTGGTCAACATAAAGTTTCCAATCATCCGCGCCCCTCTTCTTCCGTTGATGACACTGTCCTTAATGTACCCCCCTGAGGCTCCTATTGTTTCTATTTTGTATTCACCAGTGTGTGGCACAGTCCACAGTTGAATACCGCTTGACACTGTAACCTGTCCGTCATGATCCTGACCTTTGTAGTGACTGCCAACTGAGTCTGGACCCTCTGTTCCACTCTTACCAAGAGTTGTAAAAACAGCTTTAAATCCTTCATAAAACACATTAAATAAAAGTCAAAGTTATGATACTAGTAAGAAATTGTTATAAATAAATTACTTTTGGCTCTGCCAATACAGGAAAACCCGCTAAAAAGATGTGTTGTTTGGGGGGTTCAAGTTGATTTTGCTCTTGTATAGCGGGTATTTTCTGCAAAACCAGCCTGAAAATGTTCTGCAGGTGTTTTTAAAATTGTTCTAAAGATTAAATACTGCATAGACTATCAACATATGAAATCAATGTACAAGCACAACATTTTCATTAATCCATAGATGGAACTGACCTTCACTACATTAATCAAGGCAATAATATTACATTGGGGGAGGGGTAGCAGTTCTGGTGATAAACAACTCGAAACTCAGCTAAAGTCAAACAAATTCAAAATGCGCCACCCCCCCCCCCCCTCTCTCTTTCCATGTAACTTTTGACTGGTCCCTAATCCTACAAGCAAACTGAGAGAGCAAAACAGTCAATATTCAGTTTCTTAAATTCCCAGGCTAATTATCAGTCTAATTATCAGATCCATTGAACCAATACTTGGGGTGAGATCTTTGCATCATCGGAGCCATCTGCTGTTAGCAAACAGTCAGTTTTCTAAAACAGTCTCTGGAAAAAGGTCTCATCATTACTAAATTCACTTCACGCCTCCCCAGTCCATTGGTTCATCAAGATCCTTCTATTCTTTGCTGAAAGTCTATCCTGCCATTTATCGAGATTGTTCTCCTCTTCCAGCCATGTTTCCATTGCTGCACCAATTTTAGCTTTCATCATCCGACCACATCCTGCATCAATGGGCTGGATTTTGTCAGTGTGGTTTTCAGGAAGCATGTAAACTGTAGTGTTGATCTGATTTCTACATGTTTCAAGGAATTGTTGACTTTGCTGGAAGCCGACATTGTTTGCAAATAGGACTTTTTCTTGTTTGTCTTTCTCTATTTCTGGAATAAGTGTACCCTGGACCCACTGCATGTTGATCTCTTCATCCATCCAGGCATTTTGCTGGAAATACACATCAACCCTCTTGTCATACTTTTCTTTCTCCTCAGTGGCCACACGCCCTTTTCCTCTGAAGATAAGAGCTGGCTTCACGTTTTGTTCCCCATCAGCCCCAATACAAAGTTGTAGAGTAGCCTGTCGTTTATCCAAACCAGATGATGGTTGTGACACGCACAACTACTTAGCACCCAATCTTGCTTATTAAAAAATGAGAGAGGAAAGTAGTCGATATTGTATCTATTTTTAGATATCCATCTTCCATACTTTGGGTCAACGGTATAGGACTTGTTTCTTCTCCTCTGTGTTTTCAAGGCTTCAATCCCTGTGGAATTTCTGGATCGCATCCCAGCCATCATCTGCCCAGACTTTTTTCTTGTTGGTCCTTCTCCTCAGTACTATGTTGTGTCTTTCCTTGAATCTGTGGAATCAGTTGTTGCTTCCTTTAAATTTTGCAGCTTCTGCTACGCCACAGCATGCTTCGATTTTCGATTTCATTTTTTTTTAACCAAAGTTTGGACACTTTGTTTCCTGCTGCTCTCCGTAGTTTAAACTCGGCAATTAAAAGATTGGAAGCCAGAGGACATTAATAAGTGCGTTGGGATCTGTTCCCAGCGATCCTTCTCCTTTGTCTCATTGGCCTTGTTTTTCTTCGTCATGGTCAGAGTCAGTTCTGCAAGAATTTTGCTTTTGTTTTTTCCCGCTTAATCACCAGCGATCTGTTGACTCCTTGTTGCTTTGCAACTGTTTTGTATTTATTATCCAAAAGATCCAGTGTTTTTTTATGAAATCGACGGTGTAGGACTTTCGCTTGTTTCTTCCCCTTCGATTGCTTCCTTGCCTTTGAGTCTGACCTTGCACAACACCGGTCGATTCACGCTGTTGACTCTCAGCCATTCTCTGCATGTTTGTTCCACCTGACTGGTTGTTGATGTTTACAAAAATAGTCAATGTATTTCTAGATGCTGAGCTGATGCTGTTCGAGTTCTGTGCGGCAGAGGTGCACCAGTCGAAAGCCGAGATTGAAAAATACGAGAGAATTAAAATGAGGATCTAATCCCTTTCACTTAAATTTCCGCCTTTGAATGTGTTAAATTAAACGCTCTGTCAAGCACCTTTCTCCTAGGAAGTGGGACCCCCTCAATTTTAAACCCTTCCTTTTGGGCCACCAGCTTTTTTATCTCCTTACCCTAAGCTTTTTGTATCATTTTAAATAATACATTGAAATAAATAATTTGTTATCAGTTTTTTACACATGCATCAAAGCTGTTTAGTGAAGAAGTTAACTAAAAGTCAAACTGTATGATGGAGGTAAGTTTCTAAAGAAAGTGTGGTGTTGCATCGGTGGGAGAGTAAAACAAGGTAATTTGGTGCGATCAACTGAGTTGATAACGTGAGTTGGCCACCGTTAAGAGTTTCAAAGCTAACGTTTCGAGCGTTAGCTCTTCGTCAAATTGAATGGGAGAATTGTGGGTTGTGTGTTTATCTGCAGAACGTGGATTTTCGCTTTTGGTGGGAAACTACAAAGCAACTACAAAGAAAAGGGATAGAACTAATATCGTTCATTATTACAATTAAGAGATGATAGAAAATCAATACCGATAAGCGCAGGAGATCAGAAAACGCAGACTGTAAGCAAAGTCGAGCGTATGACCAAAATATTGATAATTATTATCCAACATTATTGGCTGAATAGTTACCTCTTCCGTTGAAACGGCGAATATAAAACCACTCTGGATCCGAGAGGAAATTCTCGGGTCTTGCATCCTTTGTGCGGTTGTTCAATTCACAGATCTGTTCTTTTCTGTTGAAGTTATAGCTCTGGCAGGTAATTTCCCTTTCACATAAGATATCACAGATATGAAGAGCTGCTACTGTCATTCTCTTGAAAACGAAACCTTTGAGAGCCATGCCACGAATGTTAATTTCTATCCTGCATTGATCCCCAGCGGTTACAAGATTGGTGAACGAAACACAGAGCAGAAAATAACGAAATATCCACAGCAGTTTTCCTGAAAAACAAAATTTATAGAGAGGTTCGGGTAATACGAAAGCAATGAATAAAATTTTTTTCTCAAGGCTGACTAAGAACGGTGGATAGTAAGAACAACAGGACCCCCAACCCCCCGCCCTTCTGTTATACTCTTTTTTAAAAGACATCGCAAAAGAGAAACATGTAGCCTTAAAAATAAATTATAAAAAAAATGACTGGAAGAGGAAATTCTTTCATTTTACAGATGATTCTGCAAATGAGGTGCAGGGAGAATTAGAGCTGAATGTACCGTAATAGGACTTGAAAGTTTTGGGAAATTATGAGCTTTGCAAGGTCTGGACAATTTCGAATGAATGAGCGGACGAGAAATTGATCGAGTAGAGATACCGCCGACAATTCATTTTTCCCGATGCAGAGGCGGTCATTCGTTTAATTTGTTTCGGGTTCGGTGTAATACCTTCATAAATGCACACTTGTGCTGGAGTGTGCACTATAAAGACTTAAGGTATATTTTTGAACCTAAAATATCCTAAGGAGCTCAATGACTCGATCATTGCCATCAATCTCGGTTACGATCACACAAGACTGCGTAGAGTTTGTTTAACAAAATTTTCTGTCGAAATCACCTGTTTTGGTTGGGTGAAGTGAAATTGTTCCACAGGCTAATCTTAAACTTTCTTTCTGCGGTGGATCGGTGATAAGTTATTCCTTTCATCTGCCCACTCATTAAAGTACATGAGCCCCTCGATTTACGTTTAATAAAAAACGCAACCAGCTTTTACATCAACTTTGAAGCCGAACTGTACCAAACAGCCAAACAGTGCGAAAATTAAGGTGCTCATTTTTTTTCTAGGTCTGCCAGTAGTCGTTTTATCCATCGTGCAGGATCAAAGAGTCGAAAGTTAAACGCGGTTCACGGACAACATTGTAGAGACAGTGACTGTTTATTCAAAGTAAACCTTCCCTTTTGGCTCAGTCTAGAAACCAAGTTCCCTAAAAATTTTGTCATTTTCAAAATATTGTAAAATAAAATAAAAGACCTCCTTTGAAATATTTGGTTGTCTTATGCCACTCCAGGTATGTAGATGAATAAAATAATTATTGTTTTTTGTACTAGTCGGAGATGCTTATGTGAATATTTCAAGGCTTAGTTATGTAGATAAAGATAATAAAAAAGTTATATGATGATAGAGAAAACTTTGAAATAGTTCTTAGACAACTACTAATACCCCATTCACAACATCAACCCGACTGAATTAAAACAGAGATGCGAATAATTGGATTTTCCATAAGTTTCAAGTAAACGCTAATTTTTATTTTCATTCTGCTAAATTTGAAGCTGAAAAACATTGGACTAAGCAGCTGCTAAGAAGAAGACAATTTTCAACCAAATTTAACAAAACAGCTCTAAAACATATTTAAGCATTGGTGTGAACTGGGCATAACAAAATCTTACCTTGTCCTTCTGGTCTTAGGGAAGCCAAAACGGTGAGAACGAAACGACAGAAAACAGACAGCATGTCCTCAGAAAAAAACGCCCGTTGTAATTGCAGCGAACAGCTATGGTGAGCTTTTCCTCCTTAAGGGAAACATTAGGCGAAATGAGACAGCTGCATTTTAATTTGTTCGAATACATCACCTCCTTTGTCTGATTATGAGGTTCTCAGTGGTTGTCACAAACACAACTGAATGAGTTTCCCCGGGAAATAGTTGTTTGGTGAAACTGGATTATACTTAATACATGTCAATAGCCTTTAATTTGAAGTCCTTTATGCGTTCTCTTATTGTGGCTTAATTATGTCCGTATGAGTGCGACGTATGAGGCAGACAATAATACTCTTTACCAACTGTTTACACGCATTCCTCGTTCGCCCAATCTTGAGCGTAAAATAAAGACGATCGTTTTACCAAAACACGTTGATGTTCCGAAATTTTGGGGTTGGCTCTGATGGAGAATTTGTTTCTTATTCTTATATTTATTTCTCATCCTTTGATTGTGAGGTGAAGCTGGTTTTTCATGTAATAAGTCTGTTTTCAAGTTAGTAAATAAAGCCTTCTGGTTTGCAATAGCATTTCTTCAAGACAGACAATTGAGTATTGAGTTAAATCTCTCGGTGATAAATTTTCTTCTCGCAGATGACTTTAATTAATCGGAGGCGGTGTCGTTGATAAGAATGTCGGCCTGAACTGCAAAATGGGAGAACCTTTTAGTAATGCTAGTCAACTCCGGCACAAACAAATGTTCTGCATGGTGAGAGTATGGAACTGTACAAACTTGCCTGCAAAAACATGTCGCATGAAGCAGTTAAACAGTGGTCAAAGATATCATCGTCTCTGATTCCATTCTAGAACTAATTTCTCCATTCTTTTACCTCTTAAGCCCCAGATGAAATTCGACGATCTTATTCATAGTGCAATCGACGTTTTGACACTTTCAAGGCTTTTATTGCGTTTTTGCAGTGCAGTACTTTAAATTGTTGTTTCTTTTTTTAACTTTCTTCGTCCAAAATTTTAAGGACTAATAATACGAGTGAAAATATTTTTGTCCTTAGCTTCTAAGACTAAATTTCATTTCCTTTGCGACGAATTGAGCGCACTATCTTTACAATCGATATCTGTATCATTCAGTATGGTCATGGTCTTGGCGGTCCCTAATTGAAGACATGTTTTTCCTACACGGACCTATTTCCTTTCGTCTCATTATAATCCCAAGTGTTAATCATAATTAAGCATTTTTCGTAATATCAATTGACCACAAGCCCACCCTTTAGTTATGACAATTTTCACTGATTGTGGAGCGAACGAAGCTCCCTGCGACTTATAGTCTTTATTCAAAATCTAATCTGCCCAACCTAAAAAGACTACAGTACCGAATAACATAGAAGATTATAGATTACCAGGTGCTTTTAATAAAGTGATTTCATTCCTACTGTTACAGCCCAGTTGTAGATCACGTTGGCAAAGAACCCTTACTTAGTAGCCGAGAAACAAACCACCCGTGTGGCAAATTATTCATAACAGTTTTTTCAATGACAGGCATGTGATCTGAATGCACCACTGAATGCAGACTGGCCGACAAATGTTTTCTAAAAATGTGAATATTTTTCTTATGTTACTTACTATAATAATACCGGCCCAGGTAAATATGTTTTATTCCTTTTACAACAAGGGATAACAAAATTTTTTGGAATAGTTGCTCTTTTGTCCTATTCTGTTTTATCTTTTTGTTCATTTTTTATTCTTTCTCGCGATAAAACAAGTTTTTCACTCTGAACAAAGACATTAGAAGCCTAGGCTATGCCTGTTATTTTTACGAAAAAAATTATCGATACGAATTTTACGAAACTGATATATGCTCGCAGATAAAAAGAAATGTTCTTTGTCCGAATTGATTATACATCAAATCGATATTCAGCGCACGAATAAAACGTCAGGGTGTAGAACGCTTATCTTATTCATATTTTGAAGGGTGCATCGATTCACTTTTATTATTGTAAATAATTTTTAGCGATAAAACTCGGAAATAACTGGAATACACAAATTGTCCTTTTTAGATTTTGTGAAATTTGAACGAACTTCAAGTTAACTTTAGAGCCAAATTTTGAACAAAAAGCCAGATTTTATTACACATGAAGGGTCCCACCCCATCGTGTGATAACGAAAAATAAAAAATGTTGATGGGCAGCATTGCAGAGACAGATACCAAATTAATTATTTTCAGTCAAACTTTTATTTTAGGCGTTTCGAAAAAAACCATTCCCCTAATTACACCCAAAAGATGGGTCGCAAAATGACCTCAACAATGTATGAACCTTTTGTAAAATGTATTTGTTATCCTATGCCATGGCAGGGAGAGTAAGTATTCAGACGAAATAACTCGTTATACTCAATGGTTAGAGAAGAAAAGTTAGAGATGTCAATAACGATAATATTCAGGTAAAAATTGCCTCAGTAAACTTTAAATAGTACTAAGGCGATAAAAAAGACATTACTGTAGGAAAATCTCACCTTGTACTTCTGGTATTAGGGCAGCCAAAATGGTGAGGACGAGGCAGTAGGATACAAAGAGTTTGCTCTCAGAAAAAAAAACCGTTATATTTCTGGCGAACAGCGACCGCGATATTTTCAACTTTCAGGGAAACATCAGGCAAATTGAGACAGTTGAGGTTTCATCTGCGCTCGAAACACGTCACCCTCTTTATCAAATTTTAAGTGTCTCTGCGATTGTCACAACTAAATTAGATCCTCTTGGATGTGGTTGGTTGGTGAAACTCGATTGTACTTAATGCATATCAATGGCCCCCTTTTTTAATTCATAGAGGAAGATTTCCTCTGTGTGTTTTTCAATTCGAGTGTCATTATCCTTTCATTCATAACGTTGAGAAAATATCGTGACCCAAAGACAAAAACCACTAAGTTTCAATCTTCGTGTAGCATCATGATATGCTGTCTACAAAATCGGGGAATGGATGGCTATATGCTAAAGACTTTACATACTGAGTTAATAAGACTTTGTGCAGTCTGAACAAAAACTGTTATTGACATTCCAGACTGCCCCTAGAGGTATGGAATACTGAGGAATACAACTATGTGTTGAAGTTTATCCAAGACACAATTTCGAGTTCACCTGGCTGTTAGTAGGCTACATTTGAGGCTACATTACCTACAATTCCTCCATTCGCTCTGACGAAGGGTTAACGCCAAAAGCGTTAGATTTGAATTCTTCTTCTTTTTCAGCATGAGACCCTGACCGTCAGGGATTCTTGGGAACCAATCAGGATTGTTTGCTGCATCATTCCTTTGCCTTAAATTCTAATGATTGCAGGTGGTCGAAACTTCAAGATAAATGTAAACTTTCATTTTGACTGACGATGACGTCAGTGACAGTCTGAGCTCGTAAATAATATTTGGTTCTTGGATGCAGCGATGCTAAATGTAATCTCGAGAGAATCTGGACGGTGTGGAAACACTGATAGCCCTGATTATGCGACATTTGATCACACTAGTAAATATCAGTCAAGTAAAAATCAGTAAAGCCTTTGACATACATTGCAGGACCCACTGTTAACTGCAGTGCTTTTTTATTAACACTAACAAACAAATCTCGACGGCTAAGAAAGAATTTATCGATGTAAATTAAACCAACTGTTCCTCGTAACAAGTCACCATGACTAGTGCGATTAACAATTATTCACCACAGTGGAGGAAAATAGTTCCGACTAGCCAATCAGCACTTTAGAGCAGAATTACCACTATACGTTAAGGAAGGAGCTGCCAAGTACATTTCTCTGAAGTAATGTGATGAACACTCTTCCATGACCATCGCTATTATGACAACATTTATTTTGCTGATGTGTTCCATCGTTAAAAGATCCCCCACCTCCACCACAGGAAAACTCTTCATTAGCTGCACCATTCCCCCCCAGAATAACCTCCTCCGCCGCCTACTCCTCTTTTGTCGATAAGAAAACCACCAGCACCTCCAAATCCACCATAATTCTGTCCACCCATTCCCCCGTGGAGATATCCTTTACCTCCTTTCCCTGTTTCGTGAGGATGATTCGGTGCATTTTGTCCATCACTAAAGAAGCCGCCGCCGCCACCTACCATGATCAAAACATGATCAGCGGTCTCTTTTAAAGAGGGACGTTTTAAACTAATTAACTTGAAAGCGATTAGACAACGATTCGCAATACTCTTCAACTAATTTTACTTCTTGAGTTTTGGAAGTTTATCAAAAAAATTTTTGTAAACGGTTAGAAACAAAAAAGAAAAAGCTTTTGAGGTAGAGGTGAGGCCATATTGTTGCGTTTGACTCACTGTTTAGTACTTCTGTTTCATCCAAATCCGCGATTAGCGAACAAGAAGTCTTGTCAACTTTTCCAAAAAAACTGTGGGATCTCAGTTCACGAAGAGAACAGATCATTTACATCTTCGTATGCAAAGTAACGGTGTCCTCATGGTAACCAGCTTATAACAACATGGCGGTTCAAGTGACTTTTACGAGGTGCTCTCATTGTAATGATATCTTTAAAGTTTAATTAAACTATTTTAGAGGAAAAAGAAGTCGTAATGTGCTTGATAACATGTAGTTGATCATCGCAGACCATACTCTTGCAACGCGCATATGAAAAGTTTTTAAGAAAGCGTTCTCATTGGTCGCTCAATGTGTTTAGATGAGAGTTTGTAAAATAAAAGTGATGAAAAATTTTCCCGTGTTTACACAGCCTCCTACATAACACTCGAGAGTTACGAAAACCTTCGACTACGTAGACACAACCTGAGAAGCAGCCAGCGATAGTCTCGATCTCCTATACGCGATCCGATTTCTTTCTCTCTTCCTTTACTTTTATCTTTTCCTCTCATTTTGTACACTCATTTCCAAGCCTGAAGCTTGCCACCCATTCCCTTAAGGTCAAGAGTCGAAGTAAGGTCAAGGTTAGGATTCACTATTACCCAGTTCTCATCCTCTTGTATCACGCAGGGTAGTATGGGTAATTACCAACATGGCTGAAGAAACAGGTGTTGTCTGCATGATTCTTGTGCGGTTAAATTGATCCCCTAAAGCTCTGCGTGGATATGTTTAAAACCAATGGGAGACATCTTAGAATGGCGAGGAGATGCATACCAAGTTCTTGCATGTTGTGGAGTTTTCATTTTACTTTCTTGGGTACTAACAAAATTGTTAGGTCTGACTTGGAAGAGAGGACTACGAGTGGGAGACCCTCAGAAGGGCCATCGATGGTTTATGACAGAAATACTTGACAAGCCCACGTATTGTAACTTCTGCGAGCGTCCTCTTGTAAGAGGCGGTTATTGTGAAAACTGTGGGATCTCAGTTCACGAAGAATGCATCGACGGAGCAACCAAGAGATTTGCTTGCAAAGTCCTCGTTCTTTCGAAGAGAGAATACATGAACCACCAATGGGTTCGTGGGAATCTACCTCTATGTAGCACTTGCAGTGTCTGCGGTTTTCATTGTGGTACTGAACCGAGATTATGCGATCTCAGATGTGTATGGTGTCAGGATAAAACACATGATTACTGCCTTCGAAGCAAGTCAAATGTGTGTGATTTTGGAAAGTATAAGACTATGATGTTACCTCCACATTGCATTAGTTTGACTGTGGAAAATTGGAGAAGTAAAAAGAGATTTGTGGTTCGAGAAGTCAGCACACCGCCCATCAAAAATTGGAGTCCACTGCTTGTGTTTGCTAATCGTAAGAGTGGGGACAATGAAGGTGAAAGATTATTAATGGCGTTTAAAAATCTTTTAAATCCAGTACAGGTAAGTGCGAGTGGTAGCATTCAAAAATTGGAAGTGATCTCCAAACAGTTGATAGAGAAATGTAATGATTCAAAATTTTCTCTTGATTCAATTTTTGTTTCCAATTAAATTTTTCTATTTTTTCCCAGTAATTGTTAATTTCTCATAATTTGAAACAAAGGAAATAAAAATCATATCAGTGAGCATAGATTTTTTTTTAGCACCAAGCTAAATGTCTGCACATTTAGAGCTACATGTCAACTTGACAGAATCCTAGTTTATGCCATGCCATAGCTTGTATTTGGTGATTTTCCAATAAGGTAATGCACTTATATAAGTTAAGAGGGAGAATGCTCACTTTCTACGACATGAAGCCACTATGAGTTTCGCTACTACTCCATGGATAAGAAGATAGCTAATTGCCAGGTAGCAATTTGCTAGCATCCATTTATGGTAATGATGCATAAGCAGTCACTTTTGACAGAACTCCTTTCTCTGTGGTGTCTACTAATAATCACCAGAGTGCTTACTATGATGGCTGATCAAGACTATTGGAGGATGGCAGACTCTTTACTAACCTTTCAGTACAGATATTAATCAGTGTTTGAACCTGCCAGTGGACCTCTTGTTCTGGAGTCTAACTTGCTATCCATTCTTCCATCACAAGTCCCTTGTCATTAACAGCAAATTATTAAACAGCTGCTAAATGTTTAATGATATTTTCAGGTAGTAGACCTTCATGAGGTTCCTCCTGAATCTGCATTAGAATTTTGTAAGCTTCTGCCAAACCACAGGACTCGTATACTGGTGTGTGGAGGGGATGGCAGTGTTGGATGGGTTCTTGGTGCTTTGGATAAAGTCAAGTTAAAGGTCAGTCAGGTTATGGTTGCACCAATAGCTGAAAATAATCAATACATGTTGTAGTCAAAGCTCTTCTAAGGGATAAAACTAGGCACAGAGCTTTGTTTTCACAGTTCTATCTTTACGGTTTGAAGTATTATTTGTTAACTGTTCTCAAAATTATAGGGTGACAGGTATGAAGTATTTTAGTCAATCTATATTAACCTCTTTGCTGTTTCTTAAGTTTGATCATTAAATTAACTTGCAAAGTAACTGGCTGCATACAGGTTGGCCAGTGGCCAGGTCTTATTTACAACTCTGAAAATGGTTTCCACATATATTATCCATTTTCATAAATTGCAAGCTTATATTGTACCACATTTTTGTTGTGTTGAATCAATGATTGATGTATACAGTATTCTTTTGGTGCAGTCTTCATGCACTAATCTCTTCATGCTGTGAACTTCTACTAAGCAACTTTAATTTTCATCACTCAATACATGTAAATGAATAACTGTGTTAACACAGAATTTTGTCTACATCATGTGCCTGGACACCAAGTGCAACACAGGAGAAAAATGACATTGAATTGAAAAAGAAAACAATGAAAAAATTAAGATTGTTAGCTAAAGAAACTTGCCATGTACAATTTTTTTTCAAGAAACTTATACTCTATTTTCTTTGTTACTAGGTGCCACCATACATTGGAATTCTTCCTCTAGGTACTGGGAATGACCTGGCACGAGTTCTGGGATGGGGGAGTGGTTACACTGGTGAGGAAGATGTTAACGAAGTTTTGACATCTGTAATGACGGCTAATGTCACTCCTTTGGACAGGTATGGAATACAAGGCATGGATGAGAGCAGCATTAATTAAGAATTTTAACTGTAAATATTGATTTATACCAACTAGACTTTTTTTTTTATTCTAATATTCTACCCTTCTGTTTATAGATGGAAAATAACTATTGAGAGTAACCGACGGTACTTTGATGTAAGGAGGCGTAAGAAGGTAATACCAGATTCTAAGCCATTCATATGTATCTCCTGAATTTATTCTGTGAATGGTTCACTGTGTATTCCTTTCAAGTCAGGTAGTTTGTTAACTAAGTTTTAGTTTTATTTGAAAATTCATTTTTATCACGTGTGGTTTGAGACACTTAGTCCATATTGCACAATGAGAAATATCGTGAGTCTTGGCTATTTCCTTCCACTCTTTCATTAGGTGTTTTGGATGAATAATTACTTTTCTATTGGTTGCGATGCCAAAGTAGTTCTGAATTTCCACCTTCATCGTGAGAGTCAGCCATCTTTGTTTACCAGTCGCATTATTAATAAGGTAAATACTGATTTTTTTCCAGTTTTGTTTTCTTTTGTTTTACTCTAAGTTTGATTGCACAGACTAAGCCTTACTGAACTCATTACTACATTGTTTTGGTTACTTGGCATTATACAGGTTTTTCCTTTTTTTTTCTTTCTCTTCAGGCAGTGTATGGGTTGTATGGTGCCAGAGATGTCCTCGAACAAGACTGCAAAAACCTACATGAAGTTGTTGAGGTATGAAAGGGACCATTGTCTTGTATTCAGACCAAATCCAGCTCAGATTGCATTTACTTAAAGTTAGTATCATGCCCTTTAACTTTTGAACATTACTTATTTTCAGCTGGAAATGGATGGAAGAAAAATGGAACTGCCAGAGCTGGAGGGAATTGTTTTTCTGAACATTAACAGTTGGTGTGGAGGCTGTGAATTGTGGGTTAATGGTGATGAGGAACACTCTTCACCACCAAGGTCAGTTTATTGTAACTGTTCAATAAAATTGAACACCATTTCATTTAACATGAAATTCAAAATAAAAGTACTGAGAGATTTACAAAATAAAAAAAATTCAAAACAAAAGTACTGCTAGTTGGGGTCACAGCTGTGACCTTTAAAAGGAGAGGTCATTAGAAGGAACTTAAACATTAAACTTTAGAATGTTTTCAAATAAGAGAAGAAAGAAAGTTAGATGAGAGCAAATTTTTTCCTCAGCAAAAGAAATTTGCCCCCTGAAAATGGCACTCAAACGCTTACTGGTTTGAGTCAGTGTGAGGAGATGAGTGACAATTACATGTGTTAGAAGCAGTACGCCTGGAGTCATTTTGTACGAGACCTGTTGTTAATAGTAGTGACTTGTTACCAACTATATAACATGATCCATTCCTTATCCATGAACAATATAAATTTAAGAAAGCAACAAAATACAGGTAACTGGTAATTCTGTTTACAGGAAAGATCTATTTTGTTCTTTTGGCAGCATTAATGATGGAATCCTGGAGGTAGCAGGGCTTTATTCCGCTCTTCACATTGCAAGGTTACAAGTCAATATGGCTGATCCACTACGGCTTGGTCAAGCACGATCAATAAAAGTAAGTACTGGAGACCAAAGGTTTTCTGTGCACCAGTCTTCTTTTGTTTGCTGAATATAATCGAGAGAACAGTAACTCTGGTTAGATGATGTTACAATAATATTTATTTATATAAAACAATAGTTTTATTTGATTTTGGATTAATCTGCTAATTAAAAATAATAAAATCCTTTTTATCACTTCCTCTGGGATGGTATTTATTGGAATGTTACTGGTAGAGTGGAAAGTCAAGAAATAAGGCATTATTTTATGGAAAAAAAAAACAAAAACGTGATGCCAGTGACTTCAACATTATTATGTGGCAGTTGGGACTGTAAAGTAGAATATCAATCTGACAATTGGGAAGGTTATATTGTAATTCTTTTACTCCAAGGACTGGTTAAAATTTGACTTCTCCTGTCAAAAAAAGGGAATTTATGACTCAAGATGGAGGATTTTGTCGTGATATATAAATGCATTTTCTTAACTTTTTTGCAAAGAAAGAATTGCAGCAAGAGGGGAGATTTACTTATCTGATCAAGGGAGTTACAATAAACACTATAGCTATCACATTAAGATTTTCCTTTTTGGAACAAATGAAAACATTGTGACTTAAGGGTAGGAATCAATAAACTAAATGATCAGTTGTATCCCAGTTTACATTCTTTGATCTCAGCCAGTGCATTTTGATCTCTTCTCGACAGCTTACACTGAAGGACACCAGGTCTCTACCGGTTCAAGTAGATGGGGAACCCTGGGAAGAAGGCCCGTGTGTGATTACAATTACTCATCATAACCAAGCCCTCATGCTGGCGAAAGGAGAGAAACAGGACTTGATATTATGATTGACCTAAGTGCCTTCGTTATGACGGTTGGAGCTGTGAGAAGATATGCAAGGCATTTCAGAATTCGGGAAAAGAAGAAAGAATTAAACCTTTATGATACAGCTGGTTTATAGCTTATTATACCCAGGAGTATAGAGAGGATATTCCGGTTGGAAACTCTTACACCGGCGTCTTACAGTAGAATAAAGAGCATCTTTATGAAGGGACGTCAGACAAGGGCAAGCGAGTCGTTGGTTGGGATGTTCGATTTTATTTAACTTATTTTTCATTTTAATTTGTAAAGATAGTTTGTTTCCCGAGACGTTCACGTAGTGCCCTATTGTTGTTTTTGCTTCAGAAATATAAATTTCCTTCATTTTGAAGTCGTTTTCATCAACAAATCCTTTACCGCCATTGTAAAGCTTTCACACACGTAGTTAATGTAAACCTTTGATACAGACTTCTGGAACAATTGATTTCTGTTCGAGTAATCAAAACCGTGAATTAGAAATCTCTTTATTAGCCTTGAGAGTCAGAGAGTTTATTACTTCTATCATCTTAGCCCTGAAAATTCTCCATACAGTATCTGTACTGAAGGGCAAACAGAGGAAGAAAATGTCCACCCACTCAAGACTCTCTTGATCGTTAAACAATTTCTCCTTGTCAATACAACAAGAAATGAATTGTAGGAAGAATATGCCTACTGATGTCAAAGTGTAACTTGGTGATAACATAGTGGTTAACATGATGATAGAACGCTGTGTAAGAAAGTACAACTGTTATTGACTGCAAGGAAGCATTCCATGGAAGAGTCTTATTACTGCTTATAAGCATTTCAGGGTTTCATCTTTGTTGATAATTGAATTATAACTTCTTATTAAAATGGTTACATGATTATACTGTTCTTAAACCTGAAATCTTTAAATTAGATGTAATTGATTATAAAGTGTTCTAAAACGTTGTTTTGGTATAGAGCTAACCATACTGTAAATCGCTTACAACACAAAATGGAGTCTAATCAATTCACTGGTCGCGACTTCCCGACTGTCGTGGCATAACCCCTTCGCTGGGACGAATTACTCCTGGGATATATCATAACCCTCCCCTGGGATGAATTATCCTTTGGATAAATTCGCAAAAAAAAGTTCAAAACCTGGCTAAGGGAGATCTGAAAAGCCCTGTGCTTCTCTGGTGAAGTGTTCCAGCGAGCTAATTTAATGCTCTTGGGTAGTGCCGGAAGGAGCGAAACGACTCTTCTAGACTGTTAGGAAAAACGGCTGTCCCGACAATCCAGCCATTTTCGGCCCGCCTCTGACTAAGAGCCTGTCACAGACGATTCTCCCGCGCATAATAGAGTCAGTCGTAAAAGACTGGCAGTGTAGCGTCGGGATTCGAGCTTTTTAATTAATTTTTTCAAACAATGTACCGTAGAACTTCATACAACGCGCGATGTACAGTTTCATTGTTATATGCTAACTAAATTTGATTTTCAATGGTGAAGGGTTAAAGATGAGATTAGTTGAATACCTTGTCAAACTTGTAAGAGGTCATAATTAACGGATTAATCCACCTTAGACAATAAATAACAAGACAAATCACCATGGGCTTTTGCTATTGAACGAGTGAACCAATATTGTCGGCTTGTTAGCGACAACGCAAATTAGTTTAGTCCAGCGGCAAGGAAAAGAGGGGTTGAACTGATGAATTGAATAGATACACAGGAACATCTTTGGCTAAAGCTTTTCATTCTTTACAATGTGAAGGTTTGTAACTTCGTATTTTTTCGGGAAAGGGGTGCAATTAAGATAAGTGTATGATTATATACAGTGTAGATATTCAACGCTCACTTGTCGCTAGGTGTTCGACTACAAGCTATTCGTTATTAACTATTTTTTACTCATTTCTCATAAACAGTCGATACAAGACGGCAGTTAAGGAAAGATTTAGCAGCGCAAACTTAAACAGGACCAGTATCTTAAAGATTTTAAAGTTTAACCAGTTTTGGAAAGGTTTGGGCCAAAATGCGACATAGCAACTTAGTTTATAAGAATGGGTGCGATGTTGTTAAATCAAGAGCTTTTCAGACATCCAGAAGTTATTTTGTCAAAATTTTGGATTAACACTTTAATCTGGATTCATTAAACCACCAACAAAAGCAAACATCCAGCTAATATCTTATAATTGTCAGTTTGATTTGTTGATTTATTCCCGCGGAAATACCTTCCGTTGCTGCATGTATATACATAAATACACCCTAGCTACAACCATTTGGGGTTCCACACCATTTTCAAGCTTTGAAAAAAGCTAATACTGTATCATTTTGAATCGATTGATGTTTTTCTTGCTAATTGGTAGGATGGGGAGAGAAAAATTTTTGTCACTCAAAGGCGTTAAAACGTGCCATGTAATGCCGGTGAGAACGTTTTCTTTTCAGCTTTTAACTCCATGGTTTCTTTATAATTTTTCATGAATTTGTGCCACTCAAGGGTAAGGATGAATTTGCGCCATATGTATAAAAATATGACACTCAACTTCCCAGCAGGGTTTATCAGTTTCCAAAATTCTCTTCCGGAGGATTGATTTAGCCTCTTTAAAAGTTGGTTTTAAGCAAATTTGTTTTTTGACGATTGCTGCAATTGATAAACTGAACGAACTCTTTGCTGGCGAGAATTCAACGAATTGAAATGTGCAAATGAATACCAACAATTGAAGATCGCAACGGAACGAAAACTTCGACGAACTCGTAACAACATCAATAAAAACAACAAGCAGAGGGAAATTTGACAAAATTTGTCAAAAGCGTTAAGTTTCTCAATCTCCCCTTCCGTCTTTAAACGGTTCTCTTTCAAATCATTACACAGAGCCACGATTGTCTTTAGGTAAAGACATTCTCATATTCAATTTCTGATATGATCACCTGTACGTACACTACTTACAACAAAGCCTATTAACCGAGACAGAGAGCAATTAATAACGTCAAAAAGCAACTCAAATTATTAAAGTGATCTAGAAAACATCACTAAAACTGTTTGCAATTCTTACTTCTACATTAAAAATTCCTAGTCACTGATATTAAAAAAAAATTCAATGACCCAAGCGATAATTTCATTCATTCCTTGGGGTTAAGTTGTTCATTCAAAAGACAATTTTAAAGACGACAATCGAAACAATAAAAACAAAAGGGGATTATTGGGATTGGAACGCAAATGGTTCTCGCATAAACCAATTATGACATTTTTGTATTGACCGAGACATGTTTCAGCCATTGAAATTAATTTATCGCAGTGTGAAACTAGATTCCATAGTACTTTGACCTCTGTGGGATGCAAAAATGTTGCTTTTGTGCTGGGAACCATCAAGAAGATTGTCGTTTGTAGACTGAAAGTGCGTCTATGCTAGGTACGTTAGTCTTATCTCATTTGGTTTTCTAAAGTTTATTAGTTTAACTTATATTATGTGCAAACGTTCATTCAATGAGCGGTTGTTTACAACTTTAAAATTAGAGGACGAAAGTAACTTCTGCCCAAAGTTCATGACGCAAAATATCCATAAAAATCGACTAAGCTGAACAAATTATTCATAAAATAGTTTTGCCAAGACGATAAAAGCGAAAAACTATTTCTTTAAGGATTGCAAGCGTCTCACATGTGATTACAAACTACGGAAATACTGGTAGAAATTAATGTATGTGTTTATCCTGTTTAACTCACAAGATAACCAGTTTATCTTGGGACGAGCAGGTAATTTAGTGTTAACAACTGGGTTGAAAACGTAAATTAGCCACCGTAAAGGGTAAAAAAGCTGACGTTTCGAGCATTAGCCCTTCGTCAGAGCGATTGAAGAGCGTCGAATTGCTCTGACGAAGGGCTAACGCTTGAAACCTCAGCTTTTTTACCCTTTACGGTGGCTAATTTACGTTTTCAACCCAGTTGTTAACACTAAATTACCTGCTATACTCTCCCACCGACGTAGCACTACAGTTCCTATAGAAACTCACCCCTTTATCTTGGGACGAGTTTGAAAGATATAAGCATGAGCAAAATGTGGCTTGCACATGCAAGAAAAATCTCTTTAGGAATGAATATCTAAGGTCACTTAGTGGTCACCGAGGCCGATCAAAACTTCACCTGCATTTGAAAAGGGATATATAAACGATTTAACTAAGCCTTTGCCTAAAATCGCATCTTTGTTACTACTGTACTAATGGCGAGTTTATCACATAGAACGAGCGTTTCGGGAATCTGGGCCGTGAAGTAGAGAGACAACCTTCTCGAAATTATGCGCATACAAGTATTTAGTACCTCAACACGATTTGACGTGTGCAAATCACGAAATTCTAACGGCATAATTCAAACTAGCATTCAGACGGCTATTTACATAATAAGCTATAATTAGAAAAAATACAAGGTGGTTTAGAAAAGCGAAGTGTTTCTTTTGTTTTCTTCGGTTCTTTTTTTTTGGCGCCAAGCTTCTACAATGCATACTCGTCCTTATCACCAGGGTCTCTCTTCTTCATGTTCTCAGAGAGCCTGGGGTCCTGGTTCTGATGAGCTTCCTTTTTTTGTTCGGTCGTTTGCCGCGAAACTCATACATTTGCTCGTTTTTAAATTTAGCGTTGAGTACACTTGACGAAATCGATGAAGAGAAAACTAGTTTATCCGTGTTGGAAAACAGAATGGAATAGAATACCCAGTTCTAGCGAGAGATTTTTGTAACCCCAAAAACCCGACCCAAAGTTCACTCTGTTCACAGCTTTCTATGTATCTTTTAAACGTTTAACGCCTGGAGAATATAACTAACCAACTAACTAACTAAATGAATGGATAGATAAATAAATAGGTAAATAATGTTATAAATAAGAAATAAAATTAACTGATGAAATTAATATCAAAAGATACGAAAACACGCCAGTGACAATGAAAAACTGACATGAGTAATATCTTTCGTTCTGGTCTGGCGGTCGCGTCAATGTTATCGATTACATGATGGTTGGTCTCGTCCACCTTGTGAACACGAGAACAGCTGTAAACCGCCCTCCGCCTTGTTGTAAACAGTGCAGCGAAGGGCGCGTAACCTTGCTTTTTCCAGGTGGGCGAAATGAAAACCGAAACAAGTTTGCATAGAGAGATAAGTGATGGATTCCTCTATCTCGCAATTAATGGCTTCCGTGTTTAGGCAGAAAAACCTGTAATAAAATAGTCGAAGTCTGAGGTTTACTGACAGAGTATTATGGCTCTCGCTGGTTCAATAAAGGTCTCCTTTTCGAAGTCCGATTGTTATTTTAGAAAAACTTAATTTTAGCCGGCAGTGTTCATTGCACAATTGACATAGCCTGAGGTATCGATTTTTTTCTGTGAAATATTAGGCGCTGTTTAACTTAGCTGTTAAAAGTGCTTGCAAATCAAATTGTTGACTTTTTTGTCTTTTGAATGCCTTTTCTTAAAATTTGCACCCGTAAACCATTCAACCTACCGGAAACATTAAAAAAATTAATTCCTTTGTTGAAAATTCAAAACATGATTGTTGCTCGTGTGTAAGCGAATTTAACATATTACTGGAATTAAATGAAATACTTCAAAAAATTGTTACTTTTTCAGTTTGCTTTACAGAAGAAGAATGTCACTGAATAATATAAACTCCATACTGCTTGAAAAAAAATCAAAGTAATTACGGGTAATTAATCGGATGAATACAGCACAACATAAGTTGGCAAACACGTGTTTATGCTTATTATATGCGATGCCCTCTTATCAATATTCATAACAGCATGTTGCTATACATCAGCAGATGTTATCCACGTGTAACAGAAGGTAGAGATTTGAAAATAGCATGTGCTGAAAACAGTAGAATACCTGACTTGGAGCTGTTAGTGATATAACAGTACGTATTCTTGGCGGATGTGATTTGGGAACGTAGTTTTTGGGTCAAAAGCACTAACTTGACTTGGTGATAACCCTGGCGGTAAGATAAATTTTGTCTCAATTTCATCTGCAACAAATTCATTTTCTCTCAAATTAGGTTGAAAGATTGCCGTTTATCGTTGCATTTCAAAAACAAAACTGATGTTAAAAAAGCTTTGTTCGGTTGAATTTGAGGTTACGCCGAAAGAGCTAAAACTCGCTGCATAATAATAGAAATAAAGATTAAAACAGCCTGTTTTCATAAGAAATATCTTTATGTTGATGTTGAATCAACGAAGAATGCTTCAGAATTTTTTTCTCACTTCTTTATAAAGTCGGTGAACTGGTGGTTTTTGAAAATTTCCAATGAAGACTACTTGATCGGAAGTTATGGTAAATTCTTGAAAAAAAAACTGAAATTAAAAGAAAAAATTGAAATTTTCGCATTTCTCCAAAAATTAATTCAGTTTTTGTATTAGCGGAAACTTGGTATTCTTTCTAATAATTGAGAATTACAAAAAACTCATTTTTGATAAATTTCAGTTTTTTTGGAGTGTTTGTTTTTATAACACACAATAAAGTTGCAGATTTTTAGGTAAAAAGAAGACAACAATAGAATTTTTCCAAAACTGAATAATCAGTTGAGGATACACTATACACTATGTTAAACTCTCACTGCGTCTTTCAGTTATATATATTGTGACTTAAGTTCGGTTTTTTTTTTCAGCAATCTTTACTGTAACCTCTAAGTATAATGCAGGCTTTGAGATTTCTTTATTCAATCGGAGCACCTTTAGGTCTTGTAATAGTTCGTATGATATCCACTTTTCTGATACGAAAAAAGATCCTAAAACAACTTCACGGGTGAAAATCATATGAAACCTGTTTCCCAATGCAGCATGCGATCTAAAATAAAACCGATTAAGTCTCATCGCACGTGCGCCAAAGAGCCCCGGTTGATTTCCAGTCCAGAGGGCGTTGTCTTGCGGCTGGTTGATCAGTTTTCTTTTCTTTATTCAAATTTTAGCCGGTTTAGATCCACGCAAATAGAAACACTCTTTACTTAATGGAAAAATTGTTTCTTTCCTGTGTAAACAATCTTCAGTAAAAATTTATTAAAATTCATCAGACTTCTTTGCCATAGAAGTTAAAAATAGATACATTAATTCTGTTGGTTATGATACCAAGGGAAGCCCTCAAAAACGCTATTCAAAGCAAGGAAACCATCCCAGAAGCCGCGATGTAAAGTTTTAGTTTACCATAGGCTCAATTTGACACATAGCTGAACTAATCAGGATTTCTTGTGAATTGAGTCAACCTTGTTTATCTTTAGAGCGACATGGTAAGTTAACCGCATGTAATGAAAAATATTTTAACGGGAGTACCTGCTTTGCCTCGGCAACGAGTTGATATATATCTTTGTAAAGATATAGAAAAGTGTCAGTTGCTGAAACTTTGTTTTCAAATGCAAATTGGTTTTCAACAAGTCTTTGCTTGTAGCCTTCAATTCGGGATTACTTTTTCGCCTGTCGAGGTTATGGGAGTTTTCAATACAATGAAAATGATATATAAAAGTTTAATCGAATTTGTCCCGAATTAAATGACTGCGATTTGCTTGAAACAGAATTATGAATATTCAACTTAATTGATTTATCCCCAAGAAAGTTCGGCACGCGTTTGTGAAATGGCATGTATCAAATATATTCATAAAAACAACCCGAAGCGTTTTTTCTTCTAGAGGCCATGCGACTGACAAGCTGTCCGCGGGCTTCTTTGTTACACCGACTCGTTTGTACATAACAAATGAATGATTTTATTCATATGTTAATGCAGCGCAAGCTCTAAGCACCTCTGCCACTTGAATAACTTGTTTTGTCTTCTTTCACACGAACAGCATTATTGCTCCCTGAGGAGAGACAACGAGCTTCTGTGATTGGACCATCCATCACAACTGCGGTTATCGAAATACTTCTGCCTCGTGCCATTAGGAGAACAAATTAACATCGTTGTTACTAGTTCGGTTCATTAACCAGTCAGTCAGCTAAACAACACAGCCGCGATGGAGTACTGCACGTCATTCAAAGTTGTTCGCTGGCTTCTGTTATTGACTTGTTTCAACTCGGTGTGTCCCACCAGCTTGGAAGAAGATTGCATCTGGCGAGGAAGGTAGGAAAATAACTCAGTTTTGGTAGTTTACTGTGAACAGAAGACGTCAGTAATTATCAGTGCGGAAAGATTTTTAATAAACCGAGCGCGTGCCAAATGAGTATGTGGTGAAGACTCGAAGCTGCAGTTCTAAGAAACAATTATTAAATACCGTAACCAACGCGCAACTTCCCCTCGACCGGTATTCTTTGGTTTAATTTTGCAAGTTTTTGAGTTACATCGATATGTCCGCGCCATTTTATGACCAGCGCAAGTTTAAGTGTTTTGTTTTGATAGTAGGCGATAGTCCGCGTAAATCGTTGTTGTTAATTTTATGAAAAGAGTTTTAGATAGCCGTATCTGAACTTGTTCTTATCCGGTTGACAGAAAAGAAACAGATTTGTTCGATGAATGGAAACCATGCTCAAAATACAAAGTTTCCCAGCAATGACGTTACTGGATTGTACACACGAACTATCAAATTTGACAAGCAATTATGAGACAACACAATGTGAAAAATTTCAAGGTCTACTTGGTAAAAAGCTTGGTAAAACACAGTTGATGGCGAATCTGTTCCCCTTTTTCCAGTTTTCATGAGTGCTCTGTAAAATTAGTGCAACGTCGTGTAGAATGATGAATTCGAACTTGTTTTCTTTTTCATCTGGAGTATTAACTGTCTGTTTGGGGCACGTGCTTTGCTTTTGTGTTTGCGGAGACCCATTGTTTGAATGCGCGCAAACAAAAGGAACAGCGAGTGCGTAGTTCCCGATTTGCCTAACAGAATTGTGTTATTGTTCACTTTGCTTCTTCTCTTTGTGTGTTTTTGCAATTCACGAGAGAAAGTGGAAAACGCATGTTCTCTAACAAAAAACCGGAAACAAAAATACAAAACCATTTTACCATCCCAACGTCTTTTTTTCGGCGTCAAAGTTATTCAATCAAAATATAACCGCATTCAATCAAAATATAACCGCCAGGTGCTGGTATAATTTAATTCTGAAGAGGGCTCTCAGGCCCATATCACGAAATTTATCACGGCAAAATGCGCGCAAGTTTTCTTTCTCACATAAATAATTCAACCAAAGAATATTCTGGAGGCAACACGCTAATCCAAATAACTGTTGACAAGATTTATAATCTCGATAAGAGACAAAGCTGATAAAGGAAAAAAATTGAAAAAATTCAAGCTTTTCGCCTTAGGAAAGTGTAATGATATTTGAGATTTGGAATATCAATGAGCTCTTTACCTTATCTCTGATTAAAATCGTATTGGCTGTTTTTAGCCATCTTTTGCTAAGAGATAGATAGCTTTCCCGCTAAAAGACAGAGAAAGAAATATTCTCAATTATTGACGAAAATATGCGACATCTTTTTGGCAAAAGCTATCTTACATTTCGTTTTGTCGCCAACGCACAAGTTACGCATCTTTAGGCATGAACCATGCACTTAGGACTAAAACCGTTTTTTCCGAATGTCGTGACCTCTGATAAGCTTTATTTTATATTTTGTCGGAATGTTTCGGGTGAGTAACATCAGTAACGTACATTTTGCCTTTACACAACCTAAGTAACGTTATTAAGAAAATGGCGCGCAATATCTAATTCCATCTTTTGGAATTATCTGCTATCTGAAATGTGAGCTTTGAAAATGTGAAAAATATCTTTAAAACGTTAAAGAAAGGAGTTTAGAGTATGGTGAATCGCGTAACACTTCACATCCTATGAAAATTGTTTTTTTGAATAAGTTCAAGTCGCGTATCACTCTCCAGTCTTTCCACATACTCATGTAATGTGGGCGCCTTCTTGAGCAAAACTCTCTCCTGTCAAGGGCGAGTAGTTCTTTAGTAAACAAAAACCTCAAACGAATCGCCACACTAATACATTTTTTTTTTGGTGCACCGAATTCCAATTACATCCTCTTAATACAGGTTCGACTGTAGCTTACATAAAATTTCTGGTGGGCTATATTGCGAAGTTTTTTGCTAATATGAATTCATTTCTTCTGATAGAAATTGTCGTCGATACTGTATGTATGACGTAACCAAAACGCTGCCAGTAATAACTGACTGTGTCCCTGTAGCTAATGAGACTTAATATAGCAACCCCGATGTATAATTACTCTTTGAACTTCCTTTTGCCAGCGGTGTTCCTCGTCAAGAAAGGCCATCAGTAGTCAGCATAGAGACCAAGTGTCACCAAGGGGAACTTCATTGGTCAGACCCTTTTGGTGGCCTGCGAGTCACGTTCAATCCACGTGATGTGCACGCCGACTATAAACTGTGTTTTACCGCACGGCATCCTGGTGTAAGGATTTACATTGAGTGGGGACAGAATTTGACTTTGTTGAGAGGAACTGAGGAAAACGAGACAAGAAATGCAGTTTGCGTAAAGAGCTCCGCGGCGCAACGTCCAGTGTTGTACCTAGAAACTCAGGAAGACCAAATAATGACACAACTGAATTACACTGTGCTGGTGAATGGTAGAAAGAGACCCATACATAAAAGACGAAAAGGTAAAATGACTGAGAATGAATTCTTAACATGACACGCAACGCAACGTTGATCGCACACTCTTGTAGTTGTTTAGATCGATGCCGTGGCTTTAGCAGGCCATAATTGTGTTCAATCCCTGCCTGGGTCATCGTGTTGTGACATGTGACTCTAACAGTGCCCCTCCTCGCCAATGATTGGCTGCAAGCTTTACGTAAAACTTGACAACCCTCGGAGGGGGGGAGTCTGGAAAGGGTTAGCACCCCACAGGAGAGGAGTAGCAATACTCCGACTCGCAGCCTTAATCCCACAGACGACAGTCTTGTTCCCGCGCACAGCCTTTTTCGGAGATAGCCATGATGACGCACATGACTAAATTAAAACCACGGAGGACTTTTCCCCTGACAATTGATAGAACCATCAATAGCAAGAAATTGTCAGCAGGTGAATTGAGCCATAGAATACTCATCAACAATTTGCTTGAACTGGCCGTAACATGTAATTCATTATTTTTTATCCACAGAATGCAAGCCATGTCACTATAGAGAACTGCTCAGATCTTTTTGCGAAGCAAATTTTGGTAAGTATAGATACAGTAATTCGGTCCAATATGGCCATCTTAAAAGATTCTGAAGCTGACGTTTTTGAGCGTCAGCCCCAGGTCAGAGTGACGTAATAGCAAGGGTTTTCGCCTATAGCGACTGGGTCCGCCGTTTTGTGTCTCAGTATGATTGATGATAAACAACATGATTAATATTGATAAAGATAATTATTTCATGCATAGCTAACCTTAAGTTTTCTATTATAGTTGTTCGAGGGTATATCAGGAGACTTATTCCCGTCGGAAATGGTCTGACTGAACAAGCTGATTTTGAAGCAACAGAAATCATCAGACAAGAACATGAAATTTTTGTGAAACACGACGCAAACAAATTCGCTGGGTCTATCAATGTTCCTGGTGGCTGCCATTGGAGAGAAACAATGAACCAGCTTTTATTGTTGACGGGAAACCTTAAGGGTGGTAAAGGACCTGCGCTACAGTGTTATATTCAGGAAGAGGCTTGGGTCAACATTCCCAAAGAAGACATTCTGCATTTCTGCAAAGTGGTTCATGTTTAATTGCGTTGACAACATTCACCTGATACAGGCCCAAGAGTCGACTGGACCCGTAGTTTTATCTCTAAGTTTCGTGATTTAGAACCCACCGGAGTATTGACATTACTCCCGATTGGCTCTAAACATGTATTCGGGAATCTTCGTGCCCTTCCTCACCAAACCTACGAACATTTCCCGAAAATATACCGCTTTTTTCCCAGCCCATGAACAGTAACGCGATTTATAACATATAACTCGTTTCAAGGTCGAGTATATGTAAGTATTTCAAGAATAGGATGCTGGGGAAGTTTTTGGCTCGTCCCCGATAAAAATTATCGTTTATTACCATCGGAAGAGAAAATAAGAAATGTAACTCATTCGCCTTCGTGAGGAAAACTTTGGTTAATTGAAACAACAATGAACGTCCTAAAATATTAGTAAAATTTGTGTTGCAAAGGAAAAAGAAATATACAGTTTTTCCTTGGCGCTCCTCGAATTTCGCAGAATCCTTGAAAAATCAAATTGGAAAGAACTTTTCGATGACTTCTTCAAATCCTCTGAACCCTTACGAGACAAGTCTATTTAAAATTTACAAATCTTCGTAAGGATTTCGTACTTGTTTGTAAAGCTACAAGATATATCGAATAGTTGGAATGGTAAAAAATATAGATATTGTTAATTCTAAGGTAAATAGATTATTATTATCTTTGTAAATATTGTACAGGACTCAAGTAAGACTTGAAATATTGTAACTTTAAAGAGAGACGCTTTCTTATGAAAGTATAACTAAGGATAAAATGTTCACTTATGTAAACTTTGTAGCTGATTAAAATCAAATATCCTTGAAATCTTGTCTTTTCTTCTATTAAGTTAGCACAATTTCAACAACGTCATTTTAAGAAAACCATCAATTGTCCATTTGAAGTGTGTAAAGTTTCAGTAAACTTGGAATAACACCTTCACACCCTAAGAAACAGACTGTGAAAAGACTACTATCAAGTACTAGATTACACTGCATGATGGTAAAACCAAAAATATCCCAACAGTGCATCAGAACGAAATTAATCATGTCATGAAGGAGGAGGGGAGGAGACATGCATATTTCAATTCTTTTTCAAACAGATACCTTAACCCTTTAACTCACATGAGTGACCAGGACAGAATTTTTCCTTATAATATTAATACAAGTTCAACTACATTAGTGATGAGAATAGAGAAAAATGACAACTTGGAGAAAATTGTTGATCCAATACAAAATTCTCTGAACTAACATTATAAAAATTGTATGATTGAGAGTAAGGAGAAATACAAACTTGATCAGGAGTAAAAGGGTTAAGAGAGGTATACATTTTCTAGTACAACCACTAAGCATAGAAAACACAAATAAATTGGATCCTGAGCTTTTTTCAGCATTGCCCTTAGCCTTTCTTAGGAACAGATTCATACGTAGGTTTTTTTTCTTGGGGAAGGGAGGAAAGAGGGGAGCTCTTGATCATAATGATAGGAGTGTCCCATCCTTACTGGACTCTGGTTTGTTCTAAAATAATATTTCAGACTTAGTAAACTTTCTTGATTCTCAATTAGGGTCAATTACCAGGATTTCCTTGCCCCAACCTGAATCGTTGCCTTTTCTACTCATAAATGGAGAAAGTACCTCAATAAAACTGTTGTCAACACCAAGGTTTGACTTTATTTGGAGTGGCTCACAAGTAACAAACTTTCACACAATTGATAATACATGAGCATTCCACTGATCAATTCTTATTTCTGCTGTAACAGGGTATACTACCTCACTCTCAGGAAATTATCAAACATGCAAAATCAACTTTGTACAAGTAAAAAAATGACACATCTCTGCTCAGAACAAGTAGGCTGTCAAAAAAGATATTTAACTTTGAAAATATTATCTCCATGGCTGTCAACATCACTCAAATCTTGATCTTCTAACTGAGGATCTTTGGAAAAAAAAAACAAAGTACAAAAATTATCATGTTCTCATATTTCAATGCTATAAAATATGAGGATAAATATTCAATGCCATATTTTTTTAAACAAATAAGTAAACAACACAACCTAAATAATGAGCTGTGCTTTTCCCCAGCAGCATGCAAACAAACTGGAAGCATGAAGTGGTGTGATACTGATATCAAATAATTGACAAATACACTAACTTACATGGGTAAACATGGGGTATTGATTTCATTGTGGCAACTGTATCTTTTGTCCATGGACTGACCAGTGCAAAGATTGGACCTAGAAGAAATAGAAAGTAAGTAAGTTCGAGTGCTACATCAGAGTTCTTAATTATCACATTATGAGAAAATAACACAACAAAAGTAGGCTATATTTTCGGAGTTCACTAGGATCTTGTGATTGAGAGCAAAACTTTTCTAAGTTTATCTGCTAGAGAATGAAATTTGCAGTTTCAAATTAAGAAAAAACTTTTCATTGGACAAAAGAAGAGTCCTCTGCTTAATTTTCCATGGAAAATTCGCTCTTCTAAACATAACGTTGTTATTAAAGTAAACAACCACGAAACTTTATAGGAAAGCAATGTTGTCCCTACCTTTTTGTCAACGCACATATGCAAAGATAAGTCTGAACGACATTGAATAATCTTTCGATAGAGATTACATAACCTGTACTTCATTTTTTACTTCGGAATAGCTCCATTTTGTATTGATATAATCAGTATTGGCTGAAGCTAAGTATCTGATCATGAAAGACCTGCGGGATAGTTCAGTAAGCTGAACGAAATTTAAGCCTGTTTTAGCACACCTATCGACTAACAAACATTTCTATACAAACTAACAGACAGTTAAGCTACCTGATATTCCAAAAACACATGACATAAACAGCACAGGCTCCCTTGCCCAAGCAATTTTAAACCAGTCAATAGTCTTTCTCATAACGCCAGCCATCTTAAATCGGGTACGCAAGCTCGTTAGCCTCGTTCGCATTACGGCTTAGCTCCCAGTACCTCCTCTACCTTTCTTCTCGAGAACAACAGAAAGATTGAGTGGCAACTGAAGGCGAAAGCATCCGAGACTGAGGAAGAATGAATGCGCGATCGCAAGTTTTCGAGTTATCTGTCGAAGGACGACAGATTGAAGAGGCAATTTTGAGTATTTTTCACTCAATTTTACTTCACAGGACGTCTGGAAAGTTTAACTACAAAAGAGAAGGGTCTTATAGCATAGGAACCGTTGGGATGGTTGATGTTGACTGCGATTTTGTGAACTGCACCTATGTTCGGGTAGATTCGGATGAGTTACATCGTTCCTTGAAAAGACAAGTTGCGGAGTTTAGGGAATCTTTGAAAAGTTCCAACGGCCTAAGGAGCGGACAAATCTCTCTAGAGTTTTATCAAAGAAAGAAAGCTCGGTGGCCTTTCGGAATGGAGAATATTCCGTGGGAAATTTGGACGATAAAATTAAATGTCGTCAGCCTAGCTAACGAGCACGAACGGCAGATCTGCCGAGAAAAAGTCGGCGAGGCTCTCGCAGAAAAAATAATTTGTATTGCTGGAGTGATGAACAGACCAGAGTATGTTCCCAAGATGCCGAATCAGTCAGATGTTGCTAATGTTTTTGATATAAGCTACCCAGACGTTCAACCTTACCTTCATAAGTTTAGTTACCAAGCTTCCGACCAGCCATCTCAGTCTGTGGGGACCACAATGAAAAGACTTATACTAGATACATTCTCCTACTGAAGTATTAGGAAATGATTGTTGTATCAAATATATTCTTGATAACTGATAATCACTGTCTTTAGGTGTATCTCTGGATGAGTGAATGTGCAAACATATAGTGACATACTTTGCATTAATGACTGTGAATATGTAAAATGAATACATGTGTACTCTGGATTAAGAAATTAATACTAAAGGAATCTTTGCAGTAATGAAACTTACATAAACAGTGGTGAAAATTAAGCCTGAAAAAAATTTAGGCCGGTATAGGGTTTGAACACATACCTCTGTGATACAAATGCATGAAAGGTTAATCACTGACTGTAAATTACGAATCAACATAATGACCAGCTTTCAGTTGGCTTGTTAGCTCAGTTGGTAGAGCACTGCACTAGAATTGCTGAGGTCATAGGTTCAAATTAAGAATTGGGACCTGAAACTGAAAATAAAAATTGAGTATTGAATGTAATGATTTGTAAGTATCAAACTGTATGTATTAGTTGAGCATCGAGGAAAGTTTCAGTTCCAATTAGATTTCCCCATACTCACATTTGGCTTCTATACTTTTAGTGATGTTAGCAGTGAGCCTTTGAGGTAGCTCTCTTTGTTGGAATTTTGCCATTTTTTGCCTAAATCCCAGCTTGCTCAATCTAAGAAATCAGATATGATCTGAAATCTAGGGTTTTGTAAGCTGATTGAGGAAGTTCAGCTTCGACTCAACTGGATACCTGCTAAGTTTGTTTTCAATGTGAAAGAGTTTCCCGTAAAGTGATCAGAGTCCAGTCCACTGAACTTTTAACTGTGACGTCATAAACTAGTTTTCTACAGTGTTTGTCTTTTTGTGCACTTGTAAACATGGCTACCATCCGTGAACAAGGTTACACCTTGGAATTAGTTAGTTTACCAGAGACTTCTACGTGGCTGTAGGTTTTCACTAGCAATGTAGCCTTCTGCAATGACAGACCTTTGCAAAAAATTTGGACTTGATGTCGATAAGGCAATAAATCAGCTTCTTGACTACAGAAACTCTTCGACTAAGCAGGTAGGTTTGTTTGCAAACAGTAAAGCTTTCTTTGAGAAAAATTGCAGAAGGTTAAACCAGTGCGGCTCATAGAATTGATTTGGATAGCTCATCAAAACATCACAAGGAATTCTTCTCGATACAGCTTTCGTTTCATTCACCAATTATTTTATACCTGCCAACAAAACTTTTGAGTAAAAATTAAAATTTGCCCATAAAGTTCAGTTTGAGTCAAAATTCATAGCATTTGCTCATTGACCTGCGAAAGGCGGGTCGCTTTCAAATGTAAATTTTTCCAATAGCGCATAGAAAGGAAAAGCAGAATTTTTTATTTGCATCAATAAAATATGAATTAGCATTACGAAGGTCTACACATTTTAGTCTCACAAGTTCAGATTTGTCCTCAGTTACTACAAAACTGCTCTTTGTTATAGGGTACATGCGTGTGTATCTACTTTACTTTACAAAACTAAGCGACAGTGATGTTTTGTTGACCAAAATAAACCACTGTTATTATCTTTTCTTTCGTGCAGCTTCAAAAAATGCGACCATTTGTCATAAAATATGAAACCGACCAGTTATTAACTTATGTGGTATTAACCAACATCAAGCTTTTTTAAAATTTTAGTTACTATATTTTTGACGATACCAAAAATAAAGTACAAAATGACAACGATAATAATCATAGCAACAATGAACAAAAATTGTATATGCAGATTTTAGTCAACCCCAAGGATTAAATTTGGTTGTCAATTCAGAAATTGAATTTTAATGTCAGCATGAATTCATCCGGCTTCCATTAACGAGAGTGTTGTTGTTTATAACGACAAAGGAAATTTGAAACCGGGTGAATATTTTGGTTACATTTCTCCTCAGATGTTATTCAATCACAAATGCTCTCAGTTTACAATTGATTTTAGTTGCTTTTAGATAAAGGACTAAATAAATGCAACAAACTCAATGGGAATGAAAGTGCAAGTTAATACTAACAGTAACTTTTTCACTTAACTTTCTGCTTCTTTAATAAATAGCTTATGCAGTAATCACACAGCTCTGTTTAAAAAAGAAAAATCCTTATTGTGTACACAAAAACTAAGAAAAAACTGGTTTGAATTGGTAAACTTTGCCTTAGTGAATGTGACAGTGCTGTGGTGTAATCATTGGAAAACAAATGTTATCACTTTGGTTTTTGTTTGATGAAGGAGGTATATTTGAGAGGGAGCCTTAAAGAGAAGATTTATTGGAGCATGTACAGTATTTAAAATATCACTTCCTTGGTTTATGAATAAAGTGATAAATGCAATCACATGGTTGATTGGTTCAATCCCTTTGTATCCTAGTGTTGTTTTGTCATTAATATCATCTACTGCTCTCATGGCCTATTTGCAGATGGAAGTTGTTTCCTTGCCATGTTTTAACAGTACTGATTATAATGATTGACTGGTCCAAAACAGGTTCAGCTTCCTGAGGGAACCATCCGATTATTATGCCAGGTTTCCAGAGAAGTTTTCATGCAAGAGGGTGTGCTTCTAGAACTAGGTGCTCCAATGAATATTTTTGGTGATATCCATGGACAGTATGAAGATCTTCTGAGGCATTTTGACAATCTAGGTTACCCTCCAGACATTGCCTGCCTATTTATGGGAGACTATGTGGACAGGTATGGCTTAAACATCATTAGTTATTTTAATTACCAACTTTTTAGCATTTTTGTTGAGCAATCAGCACCATCTCTCTCGGAGAGAGTAATTATAAACAAAAAGGCCAGTAAGAGGTTGTATTTTTTAGTGCAACTAAAGAGAGCTAGGGTTCCCTTACAAGACCTAGTACTTTTCTACACATCATGTGTAAGATCTGTAACAGAGTACGCGATACCTGTCTTCTATAATGCGCTTCCGCAATATCTGAAGAATGAGCTTTTACGTATTGAGAAACGGTCAATTTCCATTATAACTGCGGGTGATTGCGCGGTTGCTCAAGATTTAGGAATACGACCCATCTTAGAACATTACGAATTTCTATGTCAGAAGCTTTTTAAAGGTATCTTAGACAACCCTAGCCACAAGTTAAAGGCGCTTCTTCCACCCATACATAACCCAGCTATAACTTCAAAAATAAGCGCCAATTTAATATGCCACGCCTTCGCACTTCGAGAACGATGAACACTTTTATATTTGCTATGGCAAGGAGGTTTAATGGCTAGATTTTTATCGATACGATATCCTTTATTTTTGTTACGGCACGCGTGATAATTATAGTAATAATAATGATAATGATAATGTAGATACTTTTAATTAATTTAAATTTATTTTAATTAGTTTACATTTATAGCTAATGTATTTTATTTAATTTACTATTATGTTATTATATTGTAAATTGCTGGTATAATAAGACGTGTAATTAGGTTTTTGAATTTTAAATTTTAAATTTCTTGGATTGTAAAAATGTGTAATTCAGCCCTCGGGCTGCAAATGCATTTGAGATTAAACTATCTATCTATCTATCTATCTATTTTCCTTTATCCAAATTGTCACCTATGCTGATCTGCACTAAAAGCAAGCAAATGTTTTCTATTGAGTGTTTTTAAGGTAGAACTAAGTTTCTACAGCTGTTTCAAATCATGTAGTTGTTATCTCTTGCATGATTATAATTTCCAGTGATGTCATCTGTCTATCGCATGCTGAATTAATTTACTAGCAAAATTAATATTATAATCTTTAACAGCTGAAATACATCCAGATTGTTTACTGTTCTCTGACTGGAATCACATAATGAGATATCAGGACATGTAAGCAAACCACAAAACATTACTGCCGATGGTTAACATTTCTCAGGTGTGTTTCCCCGGATTTCCTGCGGAATGTACCATCACATTCAATAAATTCTTCAGGTGTCCACTTTTCTCTGAGTTCCACATTCGCTTCCACATTCAGGTGTTGAAAACTTTGGCTTTTAATAATTTGTGTTTCTCAGGGGAAGGAAGTCCTTAGAAACAATATGTTTACTACTTGCTTACAAAATCAAGTATCCTGATAAAATGTACTTGCTGCGAGGAAATCATGAGTCTGCTTCCATTAACAGGTGAATTTACTTAATTTGCAGATTAGTGAATATTACAGATAAAAACAAACAAACAAATCACATAAAGTCAGGGAAGCATTTTGGCCTGAGATGTTTAGCACTGCTGTTTTTGTTATTGGTAGTCCTCTCTGTTGTAACTGGAGAAAGAGGAAAATTTCTTCTCCTTTTGTGGGCAGGGGGAGAGGGGTAGACTGCAGAATCTCTGACTTCCTTTACATTTCACTCCTGTTTTCCTTCCTCTTATTGCACAACATTGCAGATTGACCATTCTACCTTGATAATGTTACTTCTACCTCTAATCTTCCCCTTTGGACATGTTTCCCTGCTGCAGGTGTTACAATAAAAGAACATAGGCATGATATGCATACAAGAGTTTAATTTTTAGGCCTGGTGGGTTGAGGTGGGACACTGTGTACTGTAACTCAGTGATGTTTTCTCTTGTCAGGCAATGCCCTCTCTCCCCCATTTTGAAGAGACCAAACAACAGTTGTAAGGGAAGCTGGGCTTACATTCATTCCTCTGTCTGAGATTATTGAACATTGTCCGTTTACTTTTAGTTGCCCTAGGAATATCATCCCATGTAATTTTAATGCAAAATGCAAACAGAAACTCTTTTTCATCTTCAACAGACCCTATATTGTAATCTTCATTCTCTAAATAAGTGAAGATACATTGAACAAAAGAGAAAAATATCTTATTTTAAAGGCTTTCACTTGGGCATAATAATGTGAGCTCTTTATTTGGTTGTTGCCTTTCTGGATTTTTCCCCCTGTGTGTGAAATGCATGATTAAGTGCAGGTTGTTTACAAGGAAGTGACAAGTGATGGGATACAGTTTAAGGAAGCTTAAGGAAAATTTGATTGGTAGAAATTAAAAAAAGAAAGTGTTGTTTGTGTTTCATTTAGTGGATTGAATTTGTTTTTCCTCGTAGAATTTATGGTTTCTATGATGAATGTAAAAGAAGATACAACATAAAACTTTGGAAAACATTCACAGACTGTTTCAATTGTCTACCAATTGGTAAATGCTTTGTTATATTTAAGGTATTTTTATTGTTAATTTAAGATTAAAAACTACAGTTCTGTTTTCTAGGTAAAGCACAATTAGCAAAATGCTCCTATTTTAGAGACAGTAATTTGGTAACATTTTCATCAGTTTACAAATAAATAGCCAAACCAATCAAACTGCTGAGAATGGTGTCCATTTAATTTATATAATTATAAAAAATGCTTACTTCAACATTCACAAACGTTTTAACTGTACTTGAACTCTTTTTAGCTGCAGTTGTAGAGAGTACCATCTTTTGTTCTCATGGAGGCCTTTCTCCAGATTTACATGACTTTGATCAGGTTGGTCCATAGCGGCTTTAATTTCAATTGTAATTGTAAAGCATTCCCTTAAATAAAGATATTAAGCCATCAGTAATTGACTCAATTACGGTTATAATTGCTCCACTTGTGATGAGGTTAAAAAAAATGTGTTGAAACCATGAGAATCAAATTGACTCCGTGTGCTGAAGAAACGTCTGAATTTGGACTACCTTATGTCTTTACTCATCTGATGCATTTGCTCGTTTGTCGGCAAATTTTGTACTAGTACCGTAGGCACTTCAGAATTTCAAGCGTTTAATTCCTGTATCGTGTGGACGTTTCTGAGCAATCTTGGTAATCATAAAAACTATTCCTCTGTCAGTGGATTATTTAGTGAAACAGTCATGACAGTAGTTATTGTTGATCTTCAGTTGCGCTCTCTAGAGCGGCCCATGGATGTTCCTGACGATGGACTTGTGTGTGATTTACTTTGGTCCGACCCAGATGAGGTACAGAATTGAATGAATTTGCATGAATTTTTATTTCGGGTCATGTTGATGTACACCAATTGACATCCAATCTTCTTTTGGGAGTGGTGTACAGGATATATATTTATTTCCTGCTAAATTATTGCGTCGGTCGTATGATTAATGTGGGTTAGGTGTGACATCTAGAGAGTAACACCAAACTTTGTCGATGCAAACGTAAAGGGTCTGAAACTGGTTTGAAAAAGCGAGGAAATACAGAAGAAACAAACATTTCTCATGAAAGTTTCCTAATGGAAAAAAAAAACCTTTTCAGGAGTCATACTCATTTCGTAAATTTTCAATTTTAACGCACTAAAAGGTGTATTTGTGTGGTTACCCAAGTTCAAATAAAGGTTGTCTTTATAAATAATGAACAGAACTTAATACCTTGCAAGGTTAATTATTCATGTGCATTTGGTACCTATAATTGAAAACAATTTTAACAGTTTCCATCGCTAGAAAAGGTGGTGTGTTCTGCGCACTTGCAACAGGCTGTATGTTTATCAGCTGTTATCATTGTACTGTTTATTTTCCCGGCCGCATAATCGGTAATGCAATATTGAGCTTCAGGAACGGTTGTTATTTGTATTAAATGTTGTTCTCCATCCAATTACGTATCGTTGATACCCTATGTTTATTTATGGTCATTCTCACGAGATTCTTTCTCCCAAATATTTATTCCTAGGACATTACTGGTTGGGGCGAAAACGACCGCGGTGTATCGTGGACGTTTGGTGGTGATGTTGTCCGATCATTTCTCGAGAAGCACGACTTAAGCTTAGTAGCACGTGCTCATCAGGTACACAATAAGACATTTTTTTTGCCCAACTCCCCTCGGACTTTTCAGAGCGTAGGTATCTCCGTTTTCGAAGCATAGAGCAGTTTTCAAATGAGTGTCAAAAGGAATCCGAGATTTTATGGGTTCTTTTTCCCCACGCTCTGTGATTGGTCAGAATACTCGCGCCACCCTATCAACCAGTCAGATGCAGTGCTTAAAACAAATCTTTACCTAATTCACGATGTTTTCCCGCGCTCACTGATTTTTAATTGGCTCCGAGTATTATTTCCCTTTGTGTGACTGGCCGTAGTGATTACTTTGGTTTGTGTGCCACGGCACTCGCTCTAAGAGAGCGAAGATGAACCCTCCCCTCCCTCCGGAAGTAGAGTGAGTGACAGGCTTAGTTTAGGTTAGGCTGTTACTAAGAGGTTCAATTCACTTGATATTTAAGACTAAGAAAGTATTTTGTTTGTTCCCTTACGAAAGTTGTCCACGTTAGCGAGGCAAACGTTGGCTGAGCTTCTGCAGCTCATTCGTGGTGATAATTGTTTGTGGCTTTCTCTGTCTTCTTTTACAGGTTGTTGAAGACGGTTACAGATTTTTCGAGAAGAGAAAGGTAGCCAAACCCGAACGTTTATTGCATGTAAAAGAACGTTGTGAGATCTATAATATTCTTGCATGGTGCCGATGATACTGTTACCCTCACAGTGAAATTGTACGAGGTTGATGGACATTTTTTCTATGGTAACTTATCCCAAATAAGTGTCAACACCAAGTTTTCTATACCAACGTAAACAGTGAACAATGTTTCGTCGGCACTTACTGAAGGAAGTTGCATGTGTAAATGTAGTTGTAGATTGGATGTAAACCTGAGACGAAAAAGCTTTGTCCACTGTTATTTCACTTCATGAGCGTTGTCTGGAATGACAGGCAATTTCATTTCATATTTATTGTCCTTAATTTCCAGCTTGTTACTCTGTTCAGTGCTCCAAATTACTGCGGTGAGTTTGACAATGCTGGTGGCGTTTTGGTGGTCAACAAGAACTTGATGTGTTCTCTAAGTATTCTAAAGGTAAGTTGCAAGTTTTAGCGTTTTTTATTTTTCAATCCCATGCAATCGTCCTCATCCTTTTCAATGGAGTAATGCTCGTGGCTTAAAAATTGTCTTCTACTAATTTTGATGTGGTCTTGTTTCAGCCCGGCAGCCTAACGAATAAAATCAAAGACACGCCTTCTCAGAAGAAAAGTGGGCGCCTTAATCGTTCTTCTAATCGGATTCAAGTTCAATAGTTCTTGTAATTTGGACATTTCAGCACATTTGATGGCAAGCATATTTATGGAGAGAACTTTTTGAATTGAAAGAGCTTCCTTTTGTATTGATGGTCCTTTTTTATGTTATTTATTGAGCTAACTGCCAGAAGGTTATAAAAACATATATTTGTAGATCAAATAAAGCTTTTCATAGCATTTTTTGTACACAGTGGAAATGCGTCATCTTTTTGGAGTATGCACTGTACTATTTTACCTCCGCTATTGTTACAAGTTGCGGAATTTGTTAAAGGACGATCTCATGGCGCGATTGAACAACCGCTTGTGAAATTAAAGGTGGTGGCAAAGAACGAGTTTCCTTACGAATAACAAATTTTCCACCAAATTTTTTCCAAATTGAAGTAAGCTTTTTCCAAGATGGAACAGAATCTCTCTGCATTGGTGTTCCATATTGGTGTGGAACTTGTTCAAATCAGAGCAAGCCTTCGTAATTGGAGCAAGCCTTACTAAATTGAAGCGGAATCTTTCCCAACTGGAGCAAATCTTTTCAGATTAGAAAGAGTCTTAACAAACTGAAGTTTGAGTATACAAAACCATTGAGTTTTCATTGGAATGCAACCACTTGTTCTCGCTCATTATGTCAATTTCAGGCTTTGATTCTTGGTGTCCTTCCAACCAAGTACTTAAAGCTCTTTTGTTAATGTGTGGAGGTGAATGCGGTAGATTCTGTTTGAAAACTCTTCGAAAAGCGGAGACAGTTGTCACATCAACCACTGACCCAACCACTAATATTGAATAGTTAATGGAAGCTCTATGTTACCGCCACTGTCAGCCTGGTGGTTCTGTGATATGTTTTGCTCAATACATGCAGCTTGTGGAACGGCTTGGTCACCCATTGTCCTATTTGGGGGTGCCTGTGCAACACGTCGGAATCGACGACAACACAACATGCGCGAAAGAAATGCGATGTAATTACGACGATACTGTGGGTTCATGACTCCATAAACAACTGGGTTTGTACAGCTATGGAGCCTTGTAAATATATCTGCAACAAACCAGAGCTCCTCATAGGAAACATTTCTGAAATCAAACAGCATCCAAGCGACTTGATTTGGTAATAACAATACCGAGAACGTCAACACAATAGCCGCTACGGTTTTCAGTATTATCACACTCTCTCTTGTACTGTCTTCTCCAGGGATTTTTCTGTTAGTAAATAAATTGCTGTTTCTCGCCAACACCAGTCGATTTCTCATAAAAAGCCATATTCGTAAGTAGCAAATTGCTGTAATCAGCAGCGGTAAGATATACTGTGCTGTGAGGAGTGAGACGGTGTATGCCTGGCGATGAGCAAGGGAAGGCCAATCTTCACAGTTTCCATTTTCTGTTATTTTATTGACGATGATAAGTGGAATAACCAAAATAAAAGCAGCTAGCCACACGAGTGACACCCATATCTTTGCAGCTCTTCGTTTAAGCTTTTGTCTCCACGGCTTTGTAACAATATGGCACCGATGAATCGCCATGGATGTGATAGTGAAAAGCCCTGCATTATACCCGGTTGTAACAACAGTCAAATGTATTCTGCAGTTAAATACATCAGCCTTGTGACCAAAACGACGTAAAATGGCTACAGGCGAATCAAAACACAGCAAAACTAGATCTGCAATGGCCAGACTTGTAACAAATGTTCCATGAATTGTCGTCCTGGCGTTTCTCTTGTGAACTATAATCAGTACAAAGATATTTCCTGTAAGTCCCACGATAAAGATAGTGACCTCAAGGGCAAGTTGGAACCCCCATTTTGTGTTCTCCATTTCAAACATGAATAACTGAGTCTAAGAAGTTAAGTTCTGTCTTCGCCTTTGATCACTTATCGCTTGGTAAGTACTTGTGAGTTTCAATAACTCGGCGAAAGCTTCGTTTGTATCAACAAAGCTTTACTTTCTTCCAGCTGTTATCTTCGAGTTCCTTGATTGACCGCTTCCTAAATTTACACAATGATGTATTTGTCTTTGTTTATCGATGATGGCTCGATGAAAAGTTTTTTCCCGACAAGTGTTGACTGACCATGTTACTCTCTTAATGATACTGTTAATTAAACTAGTACTCTTTTTGTATTTTTCCGTTTATATTTTTCACTAACTATGCCGATTCATCAATAATTCAGAATAATTTCCAAGAGCCTCACTAGCCTCCGGAAAATTTTGGCAATACCCTGGACAAATGTTTCAGATCGTGAAATATGATTGGTCAGTCAACTCACTTAATAGGCAGCTGTAAGGTAACAAGTTCTCCGTACAACCCGCTATTCTTTCTATAATGGCATATTCCATTTTCTTTACCTGCCGTGTCGTTTAATGTCATCTATTGATGCTCGCGCACATCGAGCCTCAGTAATTCATGAAATCTTTCGACTTGTTGAATCCTGTAACAAAAATTCTTCATAAAGGAGTTTTGTTCAAGGTTGTTATTTTAACTACTGGTACATTATATAAAAATGTAGGCGTTGAATTAAGCACAGCGATCAATATTCATGTATTTTACATGTTTCTAAATTAGGTTATGTCGCTAAGACGTAAAGCTGTCCTGTGGAACTGGTTCCGATAACGTATAACAATGAGCGTTAAAAAATGGAATCTCCTTACGTTCAGTCTTGGACTCATGTTAAAGTACTTTGAACCGTGAGCTTGATTAATAGTTTAAATATAATATAACATGTTACAAGAGTCAATGATTAACACACCCTCCAACACAAGGACCTGTTGCTATGGAGATATCTTTCCGGTTAGGAGCAATTGCGCGCTTTCAAAAGCTAAACTGATGGGTGCACTCATTAAATGACTTTAAAAAGAAGTTGTACAAAGGGCAAACCCGAATTACGGCCTTTGGAAAACATTTCATCCCAATTTAAAACGCTAGGAGTCATAATTATGATGAGGGTCTTAGTAATTCACGCTAACACGTCGACGGTAGTATGATTAAAAAAAGGACGAAGATAAATGATAAATTCATAATTTTTTTCCTCTAAAACGCCACCAATGCCATGAGTGGTCTCCTACAACAAGATGATAATTATTGAAGCGCTTGTTATTCATGTTACTGGCGAGTTAAGTAACCATGACATGACGTCATAACAAATGTATTTACGTCCTTCCTATCCTTACCACAATTAATACAACTCGCGCAACTTGCATTTTCAAATTAAATTTAAGTGAATTTTCCTGTCATTGCCTGCTAGGGAGTGCACTCAGCTGTGCGTTTATTACGCTATGAAACCCTGCATGATCAAAATTCACGTGATAGGCGTGCCGTCGCGACAAAGAAATGTTCCGAAGAGAACATTCGTTCGCGGCATATATGGAATCGTTGTCTTACCCGTTGAATCACTGTCGCGTCGTGACTTGGATTTTCGTCGATATACAAATTTCCTCCTCATTAGCATTTTATAAGTTCTTGCAGGAGCCCATTATAAGCTCCTGGTTCTTAGCGTAAAGTGTTACAAGTTTGAGTCACTCAATTTCAATGTAGCCATCACCCAATTTTTCGTTGATATTTTGGAAATAATCTGCGATAAATCGTCTCGGTTATTCAAGAATAAGTACGTTTGATTAGTGCTAAGGAATCCTAAGCAAAGTTTAGAACGAAAACCTCAGTAACCATTTAAATCAGTAAAACAGATATATTATCAGGGAAAGCTACATGGACTAAAATGTATTAGGTTTTGTTTGATTTTTGAGCATTCGCGGTAAAACCGAATAGAGGGGGTAAGTTTCTGAGGAAACTATGGTGCTGTGTCGGTGGGAGAGTATAACAAGATCATTTTGGTTTTTAAAACCGTAAATTGACTTCCGTAAAGAGTTTAAAAGCTGAGGTTTCGAACGTTAGCCCTTCGTCAGAGCGAAAAGGCCCACAAAAAATTTGAAAATGTTGGTTTTATCGACTGAGTTGATAATGTAAATTGGCCACTGTATAGAGTTTCAAAGCTGACGTTTCGAGCGTTAGTCCTTCTTCTCTCGCTCTGACGAAGTGCCAACCCTCGAAAACTAAAATTTCCTCAAAAGGAGAATCTGCTTAGCTATAGCACCCCTTCTTGAATCAAAAGCATTAGCAAGCTCCCTTGGCGCTAACTCTAACGTTTACAGTAGAGCGCATAACCAGGAAGTTTAAGAAGGAACTATATTCCTTGAGTTGTTTCTCGAGATTATCCTTTTTGTATATAAAGTTGATGATGCTCCGCCTAGATCAGGTAATTTGTCTGGCAACCGAGGTTAATCACACGGGAATAACATAGAATAATATGAATTAATCAAGGGATATGGGAAACATTTTGCGTTAAAACGTATTTAGTTAAAAAGTTTGTGAGGGGGTTAATGTTTTTTGGTCAAACATGGCATGAGTAGCGCCCCTTAACAAATGTAATTTTTTTTAAAGAAAATCCTAAGTTCTTGAATCTAACACTGTTCCGTGTAACCACAGGCAAATTGCTCAGTCGTTTCCTTAATTATGCGGTGGCGTTTTCCGCTGGCGTAAGATCAAGGCTCCCAGATCGTCCGCAATCGCAAAACATCCACGATATCGTGCAAAACATGCACGATAAAAAGCTGGCGTAACTACGACGGTACTGTTTGTTCGTGACTCCGTACACAACTGGGTTTAGACAGCTATGCAGTCTTGTCAGTATATCTGCAACAAACCAAAGCTCTTCATAGGAAACATTTCTGAAATCCAACAGCATCCAAGCGACTTGATTTGGCAACAACAACACCAAAAACAAGAAAACAATTGCTGCTACGGTCTTTAGTATCGTTATTGTTTCTCTGGTGTTCTCTTCATTTAGAGCTGGACTTCTGTTCCTGGGATCGTTGTTTCCCGGCAATACAGGGCGCTGTTTCAAAAATACCAGTATTCGAAGATAACAAATTGCTGTTATGAGCAGTGGTAGCATGTACTGAAGTGTCATTAGCAAAGCAGTGTACGCCCGACGGACTGTGAGTGAGGACCACTGCTCTTCACATTTGCCATTTTCTGTTATTCTATTGACAACAATAAGTGGAATAACCAAAATAAAAGCAGCCAGCCACACAAGCGACACCCAAATTATTGAACCTCTCCGCTTCAGCTTCGGTTTCCACGGATTTGTTACAATATGGCACCGATGAATCGCCATAGAAGTGATAGTGAAGAGTCCTGCATTGTATCCGGTTGTAACAACAGACGGATGTACTCTGCAGTTATACGTTTCGGACTCGAGACTGAACCGGCGTAAAATAGAAACAGGTGAATCAAAACACAGCAAAACCAGATCTGCAATAGCCAGACTTGTAACAAAAATCCCATGTACTGTCATCCTGGCGTTCCTCTTGTGAACGATAATAAGCACAAAGATATTTCCCAAAAAGCCTATAACGAAAATTGTCACTTCTGTTAAAAGCTCGACCCACCAGCGGCTAGAGGCGTTTCCGTGAATCATTCCTGTGCGAGCTTGTAATCTATGGGTTTATCTTGTCTTCTCTACCGCCAGTGACAAATGCCTCCACCGTGAAACAAATAATAACCTGTGAAGAAATCAGTTTCGTGAACGCGATTGAGCAAAATTAATCAATAAAATCAAATAATCTCGAGTTTCAAAGCTTCAAGTACGGTTCTAAAATTGAATTTTAGTGAACTGATAGCACCATTGATGACTTCATAGCGAAGCGAAGATCTTTAAAAAAATACATCTCTGTACAATAGTCTGCGGGTCCATTTAGTGTGTGCTTCGGCAAAGAATCTTTAATTTATTGATTTGTCATATCTTTTTTTAGAGCCATTTATCCTTACTTCAATGCAAATATGTCTAGCCTTTCAGTCCTTAATTGTTTCACAGTTTCTTTTTGGTCGTTTTCCGGTTGCCAATTTATCACTGAAGTTTTAATTTCTTTTTCAGTCCTTCCTGCTGTTACTAAAATTTCACTGCCAGTTCAGAATATTTCAGCTAAATCTATTTGCACCTTTCGAGTGCGCGCTATAGGTCAAGTTTTCAAAACCACACTTAAACTTACGATAAGCTTTAGTCCTTAAGCTCTAAAATGACGCTTCGAATTAATTCTGTCAACCAGACTTAAGCCCTTCTCTGGTTCATGAATTTGCCACAGCAGCTAAGCCTGAGAAGGAAATAAAGATCACTTAAGAACTTGTCACGGTGCCTTGATGCAGAGATAAACCATGACAGCCAAATCTCATCTCTTTTTCTACCGACGAATCACTGGGCAAACAAATATAGAAAGTGGCAAATTGAGTCTTTGATAGGCAATATTCCTCAGTGTAAGGACTTATTGTTAGAATAAAACTCACACAGATTATGATTGAATAAGGTATTTTTACAGAACACGGAAAGTGCACTGTGTATTGCGGAAGCTTTTAATGTAATTGACTCGACAATACCCTTTCTATATTTGATTAATTTAAATACAAATCCTGGAGCAAAGGTGTAATTAATCGTCTTCATATGACTTGACCTATTCAAGACACGAAAAAAACTTGGGTACTGGCGACATGAATTTGCAAGATGCACAAAGTACATAAAGGACGGTGTACTTTGAACTTTGAGCGAAGAAAATTTTGATCAAAAAACTTTTCACAATTTAAGGTGTTCAATTTTCCTCCAATTATCGCCTTCTAGATGGCTGTCTCAGAACTTCTATCCAAAGGAATTTTTATCATGATTTTACCTACTGCAGTTCTTCTTAAATAATCTTGGTCTAGTGTTGCCGGGAAAATTAAAAGTTCGCCTCGCCTTTTTAATTTCGTTTAAATTTGGGAATCAATTTCGCAGATAAATCTATCATGACGCCTTCTACTTCAGATAAATGAATATTTCATGCCTATGACAAATCGAGTTCTGGTGCTCTAATTGGGTTTGTGAAAAAAGATTTAACCTTTTCTTTTCCTCAAAATTACGAAATCATTTTAAATAGATACTCCGTCTTGACTTTTTACACTACCGGCTGTCACATCACGCAGAACTCGGTCAATTCTAATTACATTTATTTAAATTTGTCCCTAAGGCTAAGATAGTAATTCAGCATCCCCAATATGAAAACAAAGTGCCAAAGCCCTGTTGCTGAGGGCGATATCTTTCATACAAGTTTTTCCTTTAAGTTTTGGTAATTTCTCTCAATTCGTTGAACATAGAAAAAGAGGCTGCAACATCTCAAAATATACAGAAATCCAATTAAAATCCCAACAAAAATTGAAACCGTAGATGTGTTCTGAAAAAGACGTGATTCTTTTTTTTTCAGATTTAAATTAAAAAGGGGGAAGAAAAATCCTGAATGTTCGAGAATATACAGCTTTCCTCTAAGCGCACCACGCATTTAGCTTTAATATTCATAACCCTACGTGCTTTCTTAATTTTGTATTGCTTTAGCGTTTAATAAAATTATCATTCGGCCAAATTGCCGATGAATGTACGCAAAAAATTATTCATTATTCTATCCAGTTCGTCCCTGAACTTTTCCAAATATTTTCGTTCAGAAAATGCCTAGGTTTTTTCTAACACCATGAAATTTCGGAAGAGGGTATCGATTTTTCAATAGGTTGTGGAACTCTTAATAATCACTTTAATTGATACGCTGATAACTAGATTCTAATCGTAATAGCCGGTGATTCAAAATTAATACCAGCCTCTTGGAAACAAAATAAATATTCAGCATGCTAGCAATTCAAAGAAGGTTGCTTCCGTTAACGAACTGAAATACAACGCGAAGTAGATCTTCTTTCACCCATTCAGGAGAACTCATTCTTTTGTTTTATAGCTAATGGTAAATTTAATTTCAATCAGTGTGAAATAAGCTGCATTAATCAACCATCGGTGAAATTTCCTTATTGTTCTTAGAATTCGTGAAGATTTCAATTTCTGTTACAAATACTGCAGCTGTCCAACCCCTCAATTTTGAAAATTCGAAATCACTTCACCAAAATGAACGCTAGTGATCCAGGGTTAAGCAAAACTTGAAAGCATCAAACATGCCAAAAAATTGTGGGTGGTAGTTTTTTTTGGAAAAATGTAATATCATCAAACCAAATTACATTTTGAAGAAAAACCTTTTAGAGAGTCAAAACTCCAGGGGGTTTGAGAAGGCTTCATCTACTTTTCTATCCAGTTCAATTTAAAACTCTTGTGACCTTGTATCTCCCATGAAGTGATTGTAATACTTGCTTCTATGCACTGTAAATGTCCTTGAAAATTACTCAAGGGAATTTGGTAATACATAAAGACACCAACCTGTGACTGTTGTATCATATGCCTATTCTCTGGTGTTAAAAGAGGCCACACCTCAATCACTTCATAACCTCTCAGGGTAGGAGAGGTAACCCTTTACACCCTTACATCAGTATGCATATTCATCATACCATTCTGTGTATGTTGATTGTAAGGTGCTGACAAGGAAAATTTGTTAACAATCAGGAGCTACTTTAGTAGGCGATCGTGTCCTTCATTCTTGTGACTTTAATGTGTGATTCAGGGCTGATATTGTAAGGAGAAATTAGATGTTAGTCACTCTTACAGGGCCAAAGGGTTAACAAAACTTTAAAACAGTTTTACAAATTACAGTGATATCACTGAATACTACAAAGTATTGCTATATCTTACTTCCTCTCAAGTAATAGCTTTTGCCAAGCTCAAAGAGGAGCATTTGCTTTTGTATTTGTTTTTCTGGTGGGGGAAACATCTATTTGTTTGAAGGTTGCACAACTCTTATTTGAGAAGAGCTTAGCTTTTGTTCATAAAAATCCATATCCCTTACACACTGAAGGCACCGATTAAATACCTTATTTTCTAAGGTTAACATATTGTCTCATTTTTATTTTTGTTGTTATATTTCATTGTCTCAACAATATTTCTCCCCTAACTATACTGGATCTACCAGCACACTGGAGAATCATTTAAATAAGCAATATTTCTTTTGAAAGATGTTTAGTAACATGCAGCAAGTTTTCGAGTGGAGGGGGGGGCTATTTTTGGCTCTGTTATTTTTGTTAAACAACTTTTTGTTTAATTTAAAAGAGTGGGGGGGCTACAGTCCCCCAGCCCCTCCTCCTGCATGGTTCCTGCATAGTACTATTACAGTTTTTAGACACTGATGACGAATCATATTGTAATACTATATACATTGATTAGTCGCATGATCCATCTTTCCACCCATCAAGCCATCGCTCATCAACCTTTGAACAGTCAAATTCTTTTTTTCCAAGCCTCCTGTTTACTTCATTGTGCATATGGCACATCCACTGACAAAAACTGTATCTGTTGCTTGTGTCAGGGGGGTGAGTTTGTAACCTAAATAAAAAAAAAAAAAAAGAAAAAGAATAAAATAAATAAATAAAGATAAACAGTACACAATTTTCAGTAAAATGAAAAATCCAATGCTTGTATGGCTGCACTATGACAAATTTACCTTTCTCTAAGATGTGAAGCACAGTCTTCACAAGGATAAAATTTGGAAAATATTTTTACAAAACTAGCCATGTCATTTTGTTGTTGTTGGGAAGGATTGTCTGGATAATAAGCAGCCATTGTATGAAGAAAGTTCCATGTTGATCGGCCAAGCTCTTGCCTATCGAGGGGACACTCTACACTGGATTCATCCCGAGATGCTGAGTCATGGCTTTGAGATGAGTTCTTGTTATTACTCTGGTAAAAAAAAAATAATAAATAAATAAAAAAATTCAACTTGTAAGAAGAGATAATTTCATAATACTAGAAAGTGAAAATGGTAGAAAAGGAAATTTATAAGGAGAGAAGTTAAAAAGGAAAGGAAGACAGGGGAGGGGTGACAGGAAAGATATGGGGGGGGATGAAGAAGAGAGAGGAGTGTCTAGGGAAGAATGAAACCAGAAAGGATGTCAGGAGGAGGGGGGGGGGGAAACAAGAGGTTGTCATTCAACTCTACACTCTGACCACAAAGACCATAAGAGGCCTTAAAACAACAAGTTGGAGGTGTTATACTACTGCATTTAGCTCGAGTAGCACGGAAAGGGAAAAACACTGATCAATGTAGTCAGGCATCTTAGCAGGTGTCTTAACAGTGTCTCATTGATAGTTACGATTATGCTTGACTGAATATTAGCTGTTCACTATCCCTGGAAAGGTTAATGAGCAACCGACGGCTATTTGAGTGGAGCCGTAATTTCTTACCAAAATCGAAAGTCACCTATACCGGTAGCTATGCATGCGCTCGCATAATACTGTGGAAACGCTTTTGGTGATTTGAAATAGCTTCTGATGAGAATTGGGTTAAAAACTAAAATTAAGGGATTACTCTAGATTTCTGAGAAGAACTAAACCTAAAATTTGGGACAAACGAATAAAATTTGTGCATGTGTAATGATGATGTAACCCGGGTGATGTAACATATTTCTCCTTCACATGATGATGATGTTCTTCTTTCAAATATGTTATAGCTCTGATTCTTTTGATTTTGTAATGATCTAAAGACCTTACCATAGTACTTTTGTTTCTATTCCCTTGATTCATCCATGACTTGAAATCTCTACATGCACGACAGGGCTTTTTACGATGCAGAGGAGACATGTCTTCGTCTGCCATCTTGACGGGGAATAATCAATACGTCATGTAAGAGCACATGACACAGCACTAACGAACAATTTGTGCGCCCGCGTTCCTTAGTACTGGGCAAACGGTAACAAAGGGCGGCTCCGACAGATCTTTGAGTTAGCTTTATGCCTTCCAATAATCATTATCCTTATTTTCTTCTTGGGGTTTACCTAACGCTATTAAAACCCACAAAATGTTAGGCTTTCAGTCGTATCACCGCGGTCTCTTGGTATCTCGTTGCTCCACGACCTTGTTTACGTGAAGCTAACGAAGTAAGTAACCAACATGTCACAGCCTTCATCCACAAATGCCCTTTTATCCTTCTTTTCTCGAGAGTTAAGCCGACTTTTACACGCATGCCATTGTGGACGTTAGCCGACGTCAATTTCTCAGATTTGCATGACGACGCTATTTACGTACATCACGGTAATTGCGTAGTTTCACTTTCTACGGATAAATTATACGCGTGTGTGCACGTTATGTATCGGTAGCAAAAGTGGGGCCAAGATATATAGATGTAAGTTATCTTCACACTCCCAAATTATATTTTAACCCTAGCCCAGTCGGATCTTCATTGTTGCGTAATTCCATCTACATGCGTCAGCGGCCATTTGTTTTTGATCTTCCTCACCTGAACAAAGGAGAGAGTACCCACATTAAAGATATATTTCCGTAATTGATCTCTGCATAGTTCATCTTATCATATTTCGCTAAATGAACTAAATATGCAAAAGTGAGATTTATATAATGTAGATACGTGAGACGCGTCTGTGGAAAGAACGGGAGTAATTTTTGTCCAAAAATAATTCAAGGTGTTTCGTGCACCATTGCATTCTATTTTTCGCGCTTTAAACACTGCCGCACGATGATGTTTACGGCAGTGAAGCTCAGCCTTAAGTGTGTCTGAAAATTCTAAGAAATTTGATATATCACGGGCGACTCAATGTGGCAGCAATTTCTCCTCAGTAAAATATTAGTCAGTAATACACCTTCTCATAAAACTTCCGTCGTTTCTGCAATAACTTTTATGGTGAACTTAAAACTGTTGACATGGTAAATGATTCAATTGTTTCCCAACACTTAAACGCAGGATAAACTCGCCAATTTTTTTCTAGAATGAAATTGACACCCGGTAAGCATCATTTTTACCACTGCCTAAATAGAGCGGGCAGAAGTCACTTATTTGTATGAAAAATCTAATGATTAAAATATTTTAAAAGAGATTTGACGCAAACATTTGAATAATAACCGAGATAAACACTTTCCACATTACGAATTAAATAGACTTTCTATTGTCTGTACACCAGCAGCTGCTGCGACAGGCAGACGCAACAACCATTTAAGTTCGAAAGTGATATGCATCGGCAACCTAATTAAGGGATATTTTATAAATGGGCGGTCTGTGTACGTATACATAATTTCGATCTTCTTCTCGCTGGAGGATACGTAATAAAACGACAGCGTTTGTAAGTGAAAAAAGCAATACATGTATTTTTTTTCGCGCAAGCCGGTTTAACCAAATTAATTTACCCAAAATAAAGAGAATATTTAATTAATTTTAATTTTTTCACAAATATTCGTTTTGTGTGAATATGATTCACGCGCGACATTTTTGGCCGACTTCCTGCGGCAACCATTGTGAAGATTTACACAAACTAGCAACGAACTGAAAAGGCGGAAAAAAACTTTGGACTCACTATGTCTTAAAAGCCTGCATAACACAGTAAGAAGGTCAGCTTTCTCAAACATTGGAGATGCAAGGTTAGCTGTTGAGGAGTGTTTGGGTCTGGTGAATAGCTAAGATAACAGAAAAATCTTTGCGTTCTGTAATCTACATCTACTTGTTATCATATCTACACTTCCTTATTCACAAATAGTATCGTTACCTGACTTGTTTCGCTACTTATTTTGTGGGCGTAGAACACATTGTAGTAATGGTATACTCGTAAGTTTGTAAGCGTGGCTGCAGCACTGAAAACGTGACACTTGTACGGTGAATAAGTTCTGGGCAGAAACGATTCACAAAACGGACACATTGACCACGATTCTTTAAGCCTCGCAATGAAGAAGAACCTGCAATGGTGGACCGAGGTTGCAGTTATCATAACACTATTCATCATAGGGCTTGTAGGAAACATACTTGTTCTTATCATAGTTAACGAGAGAAACGCTAGGAAGACAATTCATGGAACATTTGTTACAAGTCTCGCCATTGCAGATTTGGTTTTGCTGTGTCTGGATTCGCCTGTTTCTATTTTGCAACACTTCAGCCTTACGTCTGAAAAACATACAGCTGCAGAGTACATCTGACTGTTGTTACAACCGGATACAATGCAGGACTTTTCACCATCACTGTCATGGCGATCTATCCGTGCCATGTTGTAACAAATCCTTGGAGGCCAAAGCTAAAACGAAGAGGTGCAGTAATATGGGTGTCCTTCGTGTGGCTGGCAGCTTTTATTTTTGTTATTCCACTCATTGTTGTTGGTAAAATAACAAAAGATGGCAAATGTAAAGAAGATTGGCCTTCCCTTGCTCATCGCCAGGCATACACCGTCTCACTCCTCACAGCACAGTATATTTTACCGCTGCTGATAATAGCAATTTGCTACATACGAATATGGCTTTTTATGAGAAATCGACCGGTGTTTCCGAGAAACAGCAATTATTCACTAACAGACGGATCCCGGGAGTAAAAATACAAGAGAGAGTGTGATAATACTGAAAACCGTAGCAGTAATTGTTGTTCTTGTTCTCGGTATTGTTGCTGCCAAATCAAGTCGCGTGGATGCTGTTGGATTTCAGAAATGTTTCCTATGAAGGGCTCTGGTTTGTTGCAGACATATTTTCAAGGCTCCATAGCTTTCTAAACCCAGTCGTTTATGGAGTGATGAATAAACAGTACCGTCGTAATTACGTCTCGTTTTTAACACGCGCCCTGTATTACGGTTCACGTGTCACGTGTCGCGCAGGCGCCAACATAGGATGAAAGATACATAGTTTATTCACTATCGCTCAGAAACTAAAAAATTGAATTTCACGCTTATTAAAAAAGACGATATCAATAGTAGCATTAAAAAGAAGTATCAGTGGTATAAAGCAGTTTTTATGGAAATATGTTTGTACATCTGTACGGTGATAAATAATATATTTCGATTAAATATAAAATTCTGACAAAATAATTTAGGCTTTAAGGGCATTAAAAGTGATAAAACTGTTAAGAAAGATTTCTGTCTTGAACACGGGCTTAAACTTCTGTTTGTTTCTAAAGTTCAAAGTACTTGTGCTACGAACAGGAAGAAGGTCATGGAGCTCACACTGAAGAAGTTATTGAATAATTTATAAAATAGTTCCTGACGGCGATCTGAAATTTATTTAAGTCTGATTCAGCCAATGCCTCATTCTATGAGCAAAAGGGAAAGATGATGCGAATTGCTCGCTTTTGTTCTCCTTCATTCTCGTTGGAAAGGTGCGTGGGGAGACAAGACATGCATACTCTGTGATCGGTCAAATACAAGTGCAGAAAAACTGCTCTAACTCACGGGTACCCAGACCAGATCGTTTAAGTTATGTCACATTAATGATTTATGCCACTGGGGAGTCACGCGTCTTTTGCACTCGTCTCACGTCACTGATGTCACCAAAAAGAGAAAAAGAAGAAACAAGAATCTAACAGCTGAGTGATCTCGTCATAGAGATAATATGCATTCACAGGGGCTATAATTCAAGGTGACAGAAACACACAAGCCTTTTTAAAATCCTGGAAAGAAAATAGCTGGCTATTTGCAGGATCAATTTATATCGGAAACAATAGCAGAAGTAAAAAGACTTTTTACAGAAGAAGTGCAGTTCTAAAGAAGTAGAGGTTAAGATTCATTTTGTAGACTACAAGCAGTCCGATCTTTTCGGCGAAGTCCGTCGCGCGAGGAAAAAAATCTGTGAAAAGAAAATGATTTTAGTGCGCCACGGAACTCTAGAAGTGAGGTACGCAGACATCAATCATTTTTTCCACTGATTATTTCCCTTTACTTGCGCGATGGACTTCGGCGAAAAGGAGAGACTGCTCGTTGTCTATTCCTGCTCAAACCTGATTGAAAACTTTGCACGACTTGTATATTATTTGTAACGATCACTCGAAGCTCTAATCTTTGACATAAGCACCATCATGGTATTAACTTGTTCATAATCCAAAAGCAATGCAATACCGTTCTCTAATCTATTTATTAGTGTGCGCTCGTCTGGCTCAGCAAATTTAGACAAGAATATATATGAGAACTTAATTGTCAACCTTCTTGTCTTATATCTTAAATGTACATAATGTTTGTTGAGTTAAATCTGGTTTCAATATGAGTTATTTCTTTAACTTTCCAAATAAAATTAACTCATTGATTCGTATATTTCAGTTACATCTGTTGATAAGGGCTAAATTTTGAAGATATTATTTTCAACCGAAGTGTTAACAAAAATCTAAATGAACGCAAATTGTAACTACGTTACAATCACTTTATATAAATATTCCTTAGAGTTCAATATTGAAGCCTTGATTTCCTGTTTCATAATAAAATGGCGCATCGGTGAAGAGGAGTGGGATTTATAATAAATTGTCTTAACGCCCGGATATGGATTGATTCTCTAAAATGGAAAAGCGGGGCTATACGACTCAATTAAATACAAAGGGCTCAGGAGTTCTCCGGTATAAACTGATGAATGATTCATTCATTTTTCTTTTCAATATCTTTTCATGAACTAATCTTACTTCGTTACAAAAGCTATTACCTTTCGCCTTAGTCTCCCTGCCGACAGGCATCTAATTTTTTCTTGGTTGACATTTTTTTAAAACAAGTGTGAAACAAGAGATTAAGGAATAACTTTAAAAAAATCGTGTTCCCGACTGCCTGACCTTTAAACGTTGTCCTTAGCTCGGTGAAACTCAAATTAGTCTCTTATATCTTAGTTTATTCCAATCATTTTACCCGACTCAGCGCTGTAAAGTCGAGTTCAAGTCCTCTTGAGGCCTATAAAAACTGTTTTTCGTAACATGATCAGTCTTTCTATAATTTTTTTGATAAAAATCAAAGCCTATTGTAACTTATTACGTATGGTTAATGAGACACCGTTCTTAAAATAGCTGCGCAGTATGACTTTGAATTAAATTTAGACTCTGGAATATGTCACTGGGAGGATACTTGTTTCAGGACGACTTCTCTTAGTTTATGAACTAAGTTTTACTCTTTCCCTTTAGATTTTTTCAGGTGAAAAAACCATCTTCAATTCTTCAAGAGCCTCACGGTTTCTTCCAGTGTATCCGAAATTCTAGGCGGGTCCTACAGTTGCAGTTCGCCACATCAAATATGGAGAAAGCAAAAGTACCTTGACACATCTCCTAAACTGTCTGCTCTGAAAACAGTAGATGATCGGATTAACAGCTGAGTTTAAAGTTGCTAGGACAACGGTTGTCGTGTGAACTATGTCGCCTTGAGAGTTTAACCCATAGAAACCAAGAACATAGGCAATGAGACAAGGAAGCCAACATACTGCGCAAACAACTGTCACGGTCAAGACCATTTTCGTGACACGCTTGCGTGACTTGATGACGGCGCGCTGTGATTGGTCTACCGGTTGCGAACTTGTGACCCAGAGTTTAAAACCACTCGACTGTAACGAAGCGTCATAACAGACAACGGTAAAATTCCGACTACAATGCGCCATCCAAGGCTATAAGCATTCAAATACCAACCAGAGGGCCAATCCTCGAGGCAAAAATCTAAATCCTCGTTGTATTTCACCAACACATATAGAGGAAGATCCAAAAGGATTGAAAACAGCCAACAGGCAGGTATGATGAATTTGAGTTTGGCCTTTGTGATACGTTTTTTTTCTCGTCGTGTGGGTACAACACCGCAAAATATCTTTCAACTGCAACAGCAATCAGTGATACCACCGAGACCACGCCCCGGTCCATAACAGGTTCCCTCCGGTTAGGAACTTGCAGAGGTCTTCCCCTGTGTGCCCCGTCGGTATTGTTACGTGTGAATTAGGATATACCGAGGGATCACAAATATAGCTACCACCATATCGGCGCAGGCGAGATTCACCAACAAATAATTCATGGCGCTTCTCATTAGCCGTTTTCGCCGGACAACAAGACAGACCAGAGAGTTACTGACAAGGCTGACTAGCACAAGAAAGCGAAAAGCCACACGAAGGCTGATTTCCGCCGCTTTCTGTGTCAGTGAAAGCGACAATGGTGTTTTTTGAAACCAATACTTTGCTGAGCAAATCCGATCTGAAAAATAACAAGAAAATGAATGGTTAATAATGTTTTTTTGCCTTAGTGTGCAGAATAGACATTCTAGCGCTAAGTAAATCATGGGGTTCTATGAAGTTTCTGTTTTATTGGGTCGTTTCATGGGATAGATTAACATCAAGAGAGCGAATAAGGCTCTCTTGTTAATAAACATTTTTTTCTGCTCTAGACGTGTTTTTTTCGAAAGGCATCACCTTAACAAAACCAAATAAGGATTAGCATGCGGAAACGTTACGTGTAAACTCAGGTTTCTGCAGCCATCCGCGTGTCTGATTTACCAAAAAAAATTTCAACACATAAACCAGTTAAAAAATTGGGATGATTTATTATTGTTTTACACGAACCTTAGAGCTCCTTTGCTCGAGAACAGTTTTCTCATGTTCAGTGAAAGTAATCACTGTTCCGCTTTTATACTTCAAGCATTTAGTATTTTTAAACAATACTCTTTTGTGTAATTATATTCGAGTTAGAGATTCCCTCTCCACCTCGTCAAACAGTCCCTGAACAACACGAAATGTTAAGTTGAGTCCGACCAGTTCCCGCAAAGAAGAGAAGCTTTTGAATCAGACTGCTGTAACATGTGTCTTAGCTCTGACGAAAAAGAAAAAGCCACCTTTAGAAAATTTGCACGGGTGGTCAATTCACATTGAGCTTTTTCTCCGGAAAGTAAAGCGCGGCTGGCTGCAAAAATTGACCTCATTTGCACATGCCTTAGTTTTGGCCGCTGTGTTGGTTTTAGACACCAATAGATATTTTTTACATTTTTGAAAGTAGTATGCTGAAGCTGTTTAACTACATGCTTCCTCTCAAAGTGGATCTCAATTTAACGTCAAGCTCCTTTAAGCATCACGCACGTTTTATTATAACAATCGACCAGCCTGCTTTTCTAGAACAAACAAATTCTTTGGCAAGAAATACCTTTAAATTTTGGTTACTCATTCTTGATCTGCTTACCTTTTGTAGAATGTGTAAAATGGATAAAATGTTCTGGTGGTAAACAGGGACTGTTGAACAGATCTGATTCCAAGCGAAACTGAGAAAGCGAATTGTCAAGATCATGTTCGCTTGAGAAAATTACAGAGGGACGTCAATAAGATTGAGTTCTATGCTTACCGATAGTGAACAGGCTGTCACTTCTTCACACTATTGGTGCTCAAATATTGATTAAATGCAGTGGCTATTAAAACGTCATGTTAAATACAGGCTCTTTTAATTGGTCCAGCAATGGACAAAGCTGGGGCGTAGCTGTTTTTTTCCAGCGTCTATGGTTTTTTAGGGGTAGAAAAATAAAAAAAAAAGCTTTCGGAGTTTGACACTAGAACAAAATAGAAGCTCAGTCTTAAGTGTGTCTGAAAATTCTAATAAATTTGATATATCACGGGCGACTCAAGTATTGCACCATTTTCAACCTCATTAATTTAAAAATCTTCATATGCAAACCATGAAACTTCCCGTCGTTTCTGCAGTAACTTTTATGAACTTAAAACTTCGGACATGGTAATAATTCAATTGTGTCCCAACACTTAGACGCTGTCATTTTCTTGAATGAAATGATACTCGGCAAGCAGCATCTATTACCACCGGCTAAATAGAGCAGGCAAAAGTCACTTTATTTTTTATAACAATCTAATTATTAAAACATTAAACAAGGGATATTGAAACGCAAACTTTTGATAGTAACCAAGATGAACACTTTCCACCTTACAAATTCTGACTTTCAACAATTGTCCATACATCCCCTCTTCTGCGACAGGCAAGACGCAAGACCCATTTAAGTTCAAAACTGATATGCATCGGCAACCTAATTAAGGGAGGTTTTATAAATGGGCAGTCTGTGTACGTATTTATAATACCAATCTTCGTCTCGCTGGAGGATACGTAGTAAAACGACAGCTTTTGTAAAGTGGGAAAAGCAATACAGGTAATTTTTTCGTCGCATGCCGGTTTAACCAAGATTAATTTACCCAAGATAAAACGACCAGTAATTAATTTGAAGTTTTTTTCGGCAAATATTCGTTGATGTGAATATTATTCACCCCCGCGCAACATTTTTGGCCGACTTCCCTGCGGAAGCCATTGTGAAGATTTTTAACCCAAACCGCAACGAACTGCAAAGGTGAAAAAAACTTTGACTCACTGTGTTTAAAGCCTGTATAACGCTGTTCAAACATTGTGGGTCCGGTTAATAGGCTTTGATAACCAAATATCCTTGTGTCTGTACTCTAACATCTACCAGTTATCATAGCTACACTGTCCTTATTCACAGATAGTTCATTAACTGACTTGTTTTGCAACTTATTTTGTGGGCGTAGAACACATTGTAGTAATGGTATACTCGTAGGTTTGTGAGCGTGGCTGCAGCACTGAAAACGTGACACATGTACTGTGAATAAGTTTTGGGCAGAAACGATTCACAAAACGGACGCATTGACCACGACTCTTTAAGCCCTGCCATGGAGAAGAACCTGCAATGGTGGACCGAGGTTGCAGTTATCATAACAGTATTCATCATAGGGCTTGTAGGAAACATATTTGTTCTTATCACAGTTCATCAGAGAAACGCTAGGAAGACAATTCATGGAACATTTGTTATAAGTCTGGCTATTGCAGATTTGGTTTTGCTGTGTTCGGATTCGCCTGTTTCTATTTTACAACACTTCAGCCTTACGTCTGAAACATACAGCTGCAGAGTACATCTGACTATTGTTACAACCGGATACAATGCAGGACTTTTCACCATCACATCCATGGCGATCTATCGGTGCCATGTTGTAACAAATCCTTGGAGGCCAAAGCTAAAACGAAGAGGTGCAGTAATATGGGTGTCCTTCGTGTGGCTGGCAGCTTTTATTTTCGTTATTCCACTCATTGTTGTTGGTAAAATAACAAAAGATGGCAAATGTAAAGAAGATTGGCCTTCCCTTGCTCATCGCCAGGCATACACCGTCTCACTCCTCACAGCACAGTATATTTTACGGCTGCTGATTACTGCAATTTGCTACATACGAATATGGCTTTTTATGAGAAATCGACCGGTGTTTCCGAGAAACAGCAATTTATTCACTAACAGACGGATCCCAGGAGAAGAAAATTCAAGAGAGAGTATGATAATACTGAAAACCGTGGCAGTAATTATGTTCTTGTTTTTGGTGTTGCTGTTGCCTAATCAAGTCGCGTGGATGCTGTTGGATTTCAGAAATGTTTCCTATGAAGAACTTTGGTTTGTTGCAGATATACTAACAAGACTCCATAGCTGTCTAAACCCAGTCGTCTATGGGGTGATGAATAAACAGTACCGTTGTAGTTACGTCACGTTTCTAGCACGCACCCTGTGCTACCGTCACGTGTCACGTGTCGCGCAGGCGCCAACATAGGATAAAAGATAAAGATGAAAGATACATAGTTTATTCACAATCGCTTTGCAACTAGAAATTGAATTACACGCTTATTACAAAAGATGATATCAATAGTAGCATTAAATAGAACTATCAGTGGTTTAAAGCAAGTTTTTTTACATCTGTTTTGGTTATAAATGAAATATGTCGATTAAATCTAAAATTCTATCAAAATAGATTTAGGCTTTAAGGGCATTAAAAGTGATAAAACTATTAAGAAATCGTTTTGTCTTGAACACGCGCTTAAACTTCCGTTTATTTTTAAGGTTCAAAGTACTTGTGTTACGAGCAGGAAGAAGGTCATGGAGCTTATTCTCTTCGCTCTGAATAATTTTATTGGGTAGTTTGTCAAATAATTCCTGACGGCGATCTGAAGTTTATTTAGGCCTGATTCAGCCGATGTCCCATTGTATGAGCAAAAGGGAAAGATGATGCGCATTGCTCGCTTTTGTACCCCTTCAATCTCGTTGGGAAGGTATGTGGGGAGACCATCATGGGAGACAGGACATGCGTGCTTCGTGATCGGACTAATACAAGCGCTGAAAAACTGCTCCAACTCACGGATATCAAGACCAGATCGTTTAAGTTATGTCACAGTAATAATTTATACCAATGGGGAGTTATGTGTCTATTAAACTTATCTTACGTCACTGACGTCACCAAAAATAGAAAAAGAAAAAAAAGAACCTAACAGCTGAGTGATCTCGTCATAGAGACAAATATTTATGCATTTACAGGGACTATAATTCAAGATAATAGAGGCCAGTTTGATGACTGAAACATACACAAGCCTTTTAAAAGCCTGTAAAGAAAAGAACTGGCTATATTCAGGATTAATTTATATCGGAAACAATAGCAGAAGTAAAAAGACTTTTACATAAGAAGTGCAGTTATAAAGTAGTAGATGTTAAGATTCATTTTGTAGACTACAAGCAGTCTGATCTTTTCGGCGAAGTCCATCACGAGAGGAAACAAAGAATCTGTGAAAAGAAAAATAATTTTAGTGCGCCACGGAACTCTAGAAGTGAGGTACGCAGACATCAATTTTTTTCCACTGATTTTATTCCTTTACTTGCGCGATGGACTTCGGTGAAAAGGGGGGGACGGCTCGTTGTCTACACCTCCTGAAACCTGATTGAAAAGTGTGCGCGACTTGTGTAGTATTTGTAACGATCACTCGAAGTTCTTATCTTTGACATAAGCACCATCATGGCATTAACTTGTTCATAATACGAACGGTATTACTTTGCTTTCCGGCGGAAAGCAATGTAATACCGTTATCTAATGTATTTACTAATATGCGCTCGTCTGGCTTAGCAAATTTAGACAAGCGTATATATGAGAACTTAATTGTCAACCTTCTTGTCTTATATCTTAAATGTACATAATTTTTGTTGAGTTAAATTTGGTTTAAATATCAGTTATTTCTTTAACTTTCCAAATAAAATAACTCATCGATTAGTATATTTCAGTTACTTCTGTTGATAAGGGCTAAATAAGATATTATTTTCAACCGAAGTGTTACCAAAAAACTGGATGAACGCAAATTGTAACTACATTAGAGTCATTTTATATAAATATTCCTTAGAGTTCAATATCGAAGCTTTGATTTTCCTGTTTCATGATGAAATGGCACATCGGTGGAGGGGAGTGGCATTTATAATAAATTGCCTTAAGGCCCGGATGTGGATTGATTCTCTAGAATGGAAAAGGGGGGCTATACGACTCAATTAAATACAAAGGGCTCATGAGTTCATAGCAAGGAGTTCCCTGTATAAACTGATGAATAAGTCATTCATTTTTCTTTTCAATATCTTTTCAAGAGCTAATATTACTTCGTTACAAAAGCTATCACCTTTCGCCTCAGTCTCCCTGCCGACGGGCCACTTATTTTTGACATTTTTTTAAAACAACTGTGAAACAAGAGATTCAAGAATAACTTAAGAAAATCGTGTTTCCGACTGCCTGACCTTTAAACATTGTCCTTAGCCCAGTAAAACTCAAATTAGTCTCTCATATCTTAGTTTATTCTAATCATTTTCAGCCGACTCAGCGCTGTAAAGTCGAGTTCAATGCCTCTTGCGGCCTATAAAAACTGATTTTTGTAACATGATCATGTCTTTTCTGGAATTGCTTTGGTAAAAAATCAAAGCCTATTGTAACTTATTACGTATGGTTAATGAGACACCGTTCTTAAAATAGCTGCGCAGTATAACTTCAAACTAAATTTAGCCTGTGAAATATGTCACTGGGAGGATGCTTGTTTCAGGACGACTTCTCTTAGTTCATGAACTAAGTTTTACTCTTTCCCTTTAGATTTCTCAGGTGAAAAAACCATCTTCAATTCTTCAGGAGCCTCATGATTCCTTTCAGCGTATCCGAAATTCTAGGCGGGTCCTACAGTTGCAGTTCGCCGCACCAAACATGGAGAAAACAATAGTACCTTGACACATCTCCTAAACTGTCTGCTCTGAAAACAGTAGATGATCGGATTAACAGCTGAGTTTAAAGTTACTAGGACAACGGTTGTCGTGTGAATTATGTCGCCTTGAGAGTTTAACCCATAGAAATCAAGAACATAGGCAATGAGATTGGGAAGCCAACATACTGCGCAAACAACTGTCACGGTCAAGACCATTTTCGTGACACGTTTGCGTGACTTGATAACGGCGCGCTGTGATTGCTCTACCGGTTGCGACTTTGTGACCCAGAGTTTAAAAACCACTCGGCTGTAAAGAAGCATCATAACAGACAACGGTAAAATTCCGACTACAATGAGCCATCCAAGGCTATAGGCATTCAAATACCAACCAGAGAGCCAATCCTCGTTGTATTTCACCAACACATATACTGGAATATTCCAGAAGATTGAAAACAGCCAACAAGCAGGTATGATGAATTTGAGTTTGGCCTTTGTGATGCGTTTTTTCTTGTCGTGTGGGTACAACACCGCAAAATATCTTTGGACTGCAACAGCAATCAGTGATACCACCGAGACCACGCCCCTGGTCCATACCAGATTCCCTCCGGTTAGCAGAGGTAGTCCCCGGTGTGCCCCATGGAGTGTTCGTACGTGTGAATTGGGATATATCGAGGGATCACAAATATAGCTACCACCATATCGGCGCAGGCGAGATTCACCAACAAATAATTCATGGCACTTCTCATCAGCCGGTTTCTCAGGACAACAAGACAGACCAGAGAGTTACTGACGAGGGTGATTAGCACAAGAAACGAGAAGGCCACGCGAAGGCTGATTTCCGCCGCTTCTGTGTCAGTGAAAAGCGACATGGTGTTTTTGGAACCAATACTTTGCTGAAGATGAGCAAATCAGATCTGAAAATAACAAGGAAAGAAATTGTTAATAATGTTTTTACCTTAGTGTACAGAATAAACGTTCTACGCTAAGTAAATCATAGGTTCTATGAAGTTCTGTTTTATTTGGTCTGCCCAAGCTTGTCGATTCTTGGAGTAATTAACATCGAGAGAGGATAAGCCTCTCTTGTTAATAAACATTTTTCTGCTTTAACGTGTTTTCAAAGGGATCACATTGGGCCTATTCGAGGTGATCTCCTTAACAAAACCAAGAAGATTAGCATGCGGAAAGTTACGTGTAAACTAAGGTTGTGCGCCATCCACTTTCTGAGTTGACAAAAAAAAAATGTCAACACATGAGCCAGTTAAAACAATCGATGATCTTTTATTGTTTACACGAACCTTAGACCTCCTTTGCTCAAGAACAGGTTTTCACATGTATATTGATCTTGGAAATGAGAAGACGAGGGAAACTGGGATATAATTGAGTTGCACGACTATCTAATGAAGGCCTCGATGGTGTTAAAAGCTAGCCGTAGAACGGCCAAACAATTTAGCCGTTAGGCGTAAAAATTGATACATTTTAACCGTTGATCGTAAAAAAAAAGTTAACCGTAAAAATTTTTCATTTGATCAAAAGAGAAGGAAGTTCCGTTAGCCGTATAATGGCAAAAATTTTAACCATTAGCCTTAAAGGCCATTACGCCATTGAGGGCCCCCAATATTGCGTTTCCTATTTTGCCAAGTGTTTCCTCAATTATCAAAGAATTTCTACGTAAACATTGGCCGTAGGCTCTATCTTTTCTTCATAGCTACGAATTTCTTTCACGAGAGGCGTCGGATATTGCAACTAAACTTGGTGTTACGTTTGGTAATGATTTTCCAGGTGATGCTAGAGATGAAATTAAGCAGAGAAGCTAAACGAGTTTAGTTGGATTTGGCCACTGAACAATTATACTCTGCCCAAGTGTTTCGAAGTAAAGATCCCACGAACTGAGTTTTGAATAAGAAAGTCAATTTGATAAAAAAAAAAACAAACAAACAAAAAAAACGACAAAATCAACAAAGCAAAACAAGAAACAAATAAACCAAGAACCTAAGAGCAGAAAAAGAAAAAAAAAGACGAAGAAGATTTTTCTATTTTGTTCGATTTTTTCCATTTGAAGTTGCCATTAAACTCCTGTAAAGCGAAAGGATTGTAAATGAAAAGGAAGTAACTTCTTTCCATTTTAAAAGGCTCATTTAGAACTCACTGTTCCCGCGGCACTGAAAAGTAGCTTCACACATTCGGTTTAAAAAAGCAAGGGGCTGCGGTACTTTCTCGTTTCTCATTAAAAAGACATTTTGAGAAGTGATACAATAATCAACGATTTTTAACTCACCAATGTTTTATAGTTAGTCAACTTGTCCCCAGACAGTCGCAGCTTTCCTCGAACCTTGGTGCAAACGATTCTTACAACTGCTCTTCAATAAAGGCACGATCTGGGGTAAATTTACTTCTTCCTATGTCAGTCTTTCAGCTTAAAAATAATGACTGAGCTCTAAGCTCAATGTCGCCGAGTTACGGTAACCGCCGATCGGCGAGATGTCACGGTATTGATATTGGCTTACGACTGAACAGAAAGATACTGAACTATTGACGTCACTAAAAAAGTGATCTAGATGTTTATTCGTCCTTTGGCCTTCTAAAATTAGATCTGCATATCAATCTGATTATTGTTTCTCTCTGTATCTGTCTTAAAAATGATTCATTGAAGGTTTTATGGCTTTTGTCGGCGGCACTGCCGGTCGGCGGTTCTGTCTGACCAAGTAATTGGAAGTGATTAGCGAGTCGTTCAGTGTCTCTTGTATAGAAAAGAACATTCTAATTATGGATTCCATAGCATTAGATTGCAAAATGGATTTAATCTTTTTATTTTTTGATTTTCCCAAGTTTAAATTCATGGTCCTCATAAGAGTTAACTGACTGTATATTTGCTAGAAAAATTTAGCACACATTTCTCAAGATTGTATTTTTTATGTGGTTTCGTGATGACATTTGAATGGAAGGGAATAAAAATCATCACTACATACTACCAGTAGTTGTGGTCTAATTAATTACACGTCGTCGATATTGAACCAAAACACAAATATCGTTGTGATTTCGAATCGACATGAAAAGCAAATATTTGCTCCACATAACGTGCTGTGTCCATCTTCTTGAATTTGAGGACTACATTGTATTTCGTGGAACATTCTTTCATTTTTTCTGCTCTAACGTGTTCTCAAAGGCATCACATTGGGCCTATTTGAGATGATCTCTTTAACAAAACCATGAAGATTAGCATGCGGAAAGTTACGTGTAAACTAAGGTTCTGCACCATCCGCTGTCTGAGTTGACAAAAAAAATGTCAACACATAACCCAGTTAAAACAATTGATGATCTATTATTGTTTACACGAACCTTAGACCTCGTTTGCTCGAGAACAGGTTTTCACATGTTCAGTGAAGTAATCACTATGCCGCTTTTATACTTTAGCAAACGAGCATTAAGTATTTTTTTTAAACAATACTCTTTAGAAATGCTCTTCACATCGTCAAACAGTCCTAAAACACGAAATGTTGAGTTGAGTCCGACCGGTTCCCGCAGAGAAGAAAGCGTTGGGATCAGATTGCAGTAACATGTCTCTTAGCTCTAACTAACGTTAGAAAAGTCACCTTTAGAAACATCCGGATTTCCCGCGACCACCACCGTGACTGATCGTTTTTCTGTAGAAAATGAATAGATGACCAAAAACACTGATGACCAATCATATTGTCATGCTATATATATTGATTAGTCGCATGATCCATCTTTCCAACCATCAAGCCATCGCTCATCAACCTTTGAATAATCAAATTCTTTTTTTCCAAGCCTCTTGTTCACTTCATTAAGCACATGGCACATCCACTGACAAAAACTGTATCTGTTGCTTATGTCATGGGGGTGAGTTTGTAACCTGAATGAAAAAAAAAATCACGATAAACAGTACACAATTTTCAGTCAAATGAAAAATCTAATGCCTGTATTGCTGCGCTAAAACTTACCTTTCTCTAAGATGTGAAGCACAGTCTTCACAGGGATAAAATTTGGAAAATATTTTTACAAAACCAGCCATGTCATTTTGTTGTTGTTGAGAAGGATTGTCTGGATAATAAGCAGCCATTGTATGAAGAAAGTTCCATGTTGATCGGCCTATCAAGGGGACACTCTATACTGGATTCATCCTGAGATGCTGAGTCATGGCTTTGAGATGAGTTCTTGCTATAACTCTGTTAAAAAAAATGAATAAAAACATGCAACTAGTGAAAGGAGATAATTTCATAATACTAGAAAGTGAAAAACAGTAGAAAAGGAAAGATGAAAAAGGAAATCTGTAAGGAGAGAAGTTTAAAGGAAGGGATGACTGGGAGGGGTGACAGGAAAGATGACGGGGGAGTGGGGAGACGAAGGGAGAGGAGTGTGTAGGGAAGAAGGAAACCAGAAAGTATGTCAGGAGGAAGGGGAGGGAGGGAGGAAACAAGAGGTTGTCACTGAACTCTACACTCTGACCGCAAAGACCATGAGACGCCCTAAAATAACAAGTTGGAGGTGTTATGCTACTGTATCTAGCTCGAGTAGCACGGAAAGGGAATAATACTGATCAATGTAGTTAGGCATCTGTTAAACAGGTCTTAACAGTGTCTTATTAATAGTTACGATTATGCTTGACTGAATATTAACTGTTCACTATCCTTGGAAAGGTTAATGAGCAACCGAAGGCTATTTGAGTGGAGCCGTAATTTCCTAACAAAATCGACAGTCACCCACTCCGGTAGTTATGCATGCGCTCGCATAATACTATGGAAACGCTTTCAGTGATTTGAGGAGGCGAGCGTGGCCTAGTTGTTAGGGCGCTGCACTTGTAAGCCGGAGGTCCCGGGTTCAAGTCCTCCTCCCTGCCACTAGATGGATTTGTCTTCGGTGGCCCCGAATTCAACTCCTGCACGCTTTGTAAATAGCCAACTGGTCTGCCTCCTACCAGTTGGGGTTCTTAACGAGTTTCTGTTCATTTACGATATTTGTTTCCTTATTTACAGTGTCCCCAATTAGCACAGCAGTGCTAAAATACACTGACACTTAAATAAAGTTATTATTATTATTATTATTAAATAGCTTCTTATGAGAATTGGGTTAAAAATTAAAATTAAAGGATTATTCAAGATTTCTGAGAGGAGCTTATCATTGCCACCTAAAATTTGGGGCAATCGAATAACACATGATGCAACCCAGGTGATGTAACATAATTTCTCCATCACGTCGTGATGATGTTCTTCTTTCAAATATATTGTAGTTCGGATTCTATTGATTTTGTGATGATCTAAAGACCTTACCGTTGTACATTTGTTTCTATTCCCTTGATTCATCCATGAATTGAAATCCGTACATGCACGACAGGGCTTTTAACGATGCAGAGGAGACATGTCTTGGTCCGACATCTTTACAGAAATTAGTCAATACGTTACGTAAGAGCACATGACTAGCGCTAACAAACAATTTGTGAGCCCGCGTTCCTTAGTACTGGGCAAACGGTAACAAAGGGCGGTAGGTTGTCGGCTCCGATAGATCTTTGAGGTAGCTCTTTGGCCTCCTGTAATCACTATCCCTATGTTCCTCTTGGGGTTTACCGAACGCTATTAAAACCCACAAAATGTTAGACTTTCAGCCATATCACCGCGGTCTTTTGGTATCTCTTTGCTCCACGACCTAGATTCAGGATGTTACGTGAAGCTAACGAAGCAAGTAACCAACATGTCACAGCCTTTATCCACAAATGTCCTTTTATCCTTCTTTTTTCGAGGGTTAAGCCAGTAAAAATTGACCGCACTTTTGCACTCATGCCATTGTGGACGTTAGCCAACGTCAATTTTGTCACATTTGCATGACGACGTTATTTACGGACAACGCGGTATTTGCGCAGTTTCACTTTCTAAGGATAAATTATACACTATGCATGTTACATTATGCATCGATAGCAAAAGTGGAGCCAAGATATATGTAAGTTATCTTTACACTCCCAAATTATATTTTAACTCTAACCCAGTCGGATCTTCATTGTTGCGTAATTCCATCTTCATGCGTCAGCCAGCGGCCATTTGTTTTTGACCTTCCTCACCTGAACAGAGGAGAGAGTACCCACATTAAAGATGTATTCCCGAAATTTATCTCTGCATAGTTCATATTTCGTTAAATGAACTAAACATGTAGAGTGTGTTTTTATATAATGTAGATACGTGAGACGCATTTGTGGAAAGCGCGGGAGTAATTTTTGTGCAGAAACAATTCAAGGCATTCTATTTTTCGCGCTTTAAACACTGCCGCACGATGATGTTTACGGTAATGAAGCTCAGTCTTAAGTGTGTCTAAAAATTCTAAGAAATTTAATATATCACGGGAGACTCAATATGGCAGCATTTTCTCCTCAGTAAAATATTAGTCAGTAATATACCCTCTCATGTCAAATCTTCATATGCACCGTCGTTTCTGCAATAACTTTCATAGTGAACTTAAAACTTTTGACATGGTAAATAATTCAATTGTTTCCTAATACTTAAACGCAGGATCAACTCGCCAATTTTTTTCTAGAATGAAATTGATACTCGGTAAGCATCATTTATTACCAATGCCTAAATAGAGCAGGCAGAAGTCACTTATTTATATAAAAAATCTAATGATTAAAACATTAAAAAGGGATTTGACGCAAACATTTGAATAATAACCAAGATGAACACTTTCCATATTACAAATTTAATGGACTTTCAATTGTCTGTACATCAGCAGCTGCTGCGACAGGCAGACGCAACAACCGTTTAAGTTCGAAACTGGTATGCATCGGCAACCTAATTAAAGGATGTTTTATAAATGGGCAGTCTGTGTACGTATTTATAACAACAATCTTCTTCTCGCTGGAGGATACCTAGTAAAACGACAGCTTTTGTAAGTGAAAAAAGCAATACATGTTTTTTTTTCCGCGCAAGCCGGTTTAACCAAATTAATTTACCCAAGATAAAGAGACTATTAATTAATTTGAAGTTTTTTCGCAAATATTCGTTTTATGTGAATATGATTCACGCGCGACATTTTTGGCCGACTACCCTGTGGAAACCATTGTGAAGATTTTTTCCCAGACTAGCTACGAACTGAAAAGGTGAAAAAAAAACTTTGGACTCACCATGTGTTAAAAGCCTATATAACACTGTTCAAACATTGGAGATGCAAGGTTAGCTGTTGACGAGTTTGTGGGTCTGGTTAATAGCTGAGATAACAGAAATATCCTTGCGTTCTGTAATCTACATCTACTAGTTATCATATCTACGCTTCCTTATTCACAGATAGTATCATTACCTGACTTGTTTTGCAACTTATTTTGTGGGCGTAGAACACATTGTAGTGATGGTATACTTGTAGGTTTGTGAGCGTGGCTGCAGCACTGAAAACGTGACACATGTACTGTGAATAAGTTTTGGGCAGAAACGATCCACAAAACGGACGCATTGACCACGACTCTTTAAGCCCCGCAATGGAGAAGAACTTGCAATGGTGGACCGAGGTTGCAGTTATCATAACAGTATTCATCATAGGGCTTGTAGGAAACATATTCGTTCTTATCATAGTTAACGAGAGAAACGTTAGGAAAACAATTCATGGAACATTTGTTATAAGTCTGGCTATTGCAGATTTGGTTTTGCTGTGTTCGGATTCGCCTGTTTCTATTCTACAACACTTCAGCCTTACGTCTGAAACATACAACTGCAGAGTACATCTGGCTATTGTTACAACCGGATACAATGCAGGACTTTTCACCATCACATCCATGGCGATCTATCGGTGCCATGTTGTAACAAATCCTTGGAGGCCAAAGCTAAAACGAAGAGGTGCAGTAATATGGGTGTCTTTCGTGTGGCTGGCAGCTTTTATTTTTGTTATTCCACTCATTGTTGTTAGTAAAATAACAAAAGATGGCAAATGTAAAGAAGATTGGCCTTCCCTTGCTCATCGCCAGGCATACACCGTCTCACTCCTCACAGCACAGTATATTTTACCGCTGCTGATTACAGTAATTTGCTACATACGAATATGGCTTTTTATGAGAAATCGACCGGTGTTTCCGAGAAACAGCAATTTATTCACTAACAGACGGATCCCAGGAGAAGAAAATACAAGAGAGAGTGTGATAATACTGAAAACCGTGGCAGTAATTGTGTTCTTGTTTTTGGTGTTGTTGTTGCCTAATCAAGTCGCGTGGATGCTGTTGGATTTCAGAAATGTTTCCTATGAAGAACTTTGGTTTGTTGCAGATATACTAACAAGACTCCATAGCTGTCTAAACCCAGTCGTCTATGGGGTGATGAATAAACAGTACCGTCGTAGTTACGTCACGTTTTTAACACGCACCCTGTGCTACCGTCACGTGTCACGTGTCGCGCAGGCGCCAACATAGGATAAAAGATAAAGATGAAAGATACATAGTTTATTCACAATCGCTTTGCAACTAGAAATTGAATTACACGCTTATTACAAAAGATGATATCAATAGTAGCATTAAATAGAACTATCAGTGGTTTAAAGCAAGTTTTTACGAAAATTTGTTTTTACATCTGTTTTGGTTATAAATGAAATATGTCGATTAAATCTAAAATTCTATCAAAATAGGTTTAGGCTTTAAGGGCATTAAAAGTGATGAAACTGTTAAGAAATCTTTTTGTCTTGAACACGCGCTTAAACTTTCGTTTCTTTTTAAGGTTCAAAGTACTTGTGTTACGAGCAGGAAGAAGGTCATTGAGCTTATTCTCTTCGCTCTGAATAATTTTATTGGGTAGTTTGACAAATAATTCCTGACGGCGATCTGAAGTTTATTTAGGCCTGATTCAGCCAATGTCCCATTGTATGAGCAAAAGGGAAAGATGATGCGCATTGCTCGCTTTTGTACTCCTTCAATCTCGTTGGGAAGGTATGTGGGGAGACCATCATGGGAGACAGGACATGCGTTCTTCGTGATCGGACTAATACAAGTGCTGAAAAACTGCTCCAACTCACGGATATCAAGACCAGATCGTTTAAGTTATGTCACAGTAATAATTAAAAAGTGAAGTCCATCATTCGAGGAAAAAAAGAATCTGTGAAAAAAAAATGATTTTAGTGCACCACGGAACTCTAGAAGTGAGGTACGCAGACATCAATTTTTTTCCACTGATTTTATTCCTTTACTTGCGCGATGGACTTCGGCGAAAAGGAGGGACTGCTCGTTGTCTATTCCTCCTGAAACCTGATTGAAAAGTGTGTGCGACTTGTGTAGTATTTGTAACGATCACTCGAAGTTCTTATCTTTGACATTTGCACCATCATGGCATTAACTTGTTCATAATCGGAAAGCTATGCAATACGGTTCTCTAATGTATTTACTAATATGCGCTCGTCTGGCTCAGCAAATTTAGGCAAGCGTATATATGAGAACTTAATTGTCAACCTTCTTGTCTTATATCTTAAATGTAAATAATTTTTGTTGAGTTAAATTTGGTTTCAATATGAGTTATTTCTTTAATTTTCCAAATAAAATTAACTTATTGATTCGTATATTTCAGTTACATCTGTTGATAAGGGCTAAATTTTAAAGATATCATTTCCAACCGAAGTGTTACCAAAAATCTGAATGAACGTAAATTGTAACTACATTACAGTCATTATATATAAATATTCCTCAGAGTTCAATATTGAAGCTTCGATTTTCTTGTTTCATAATGAAATGGCGCATCGGTGCAGGGGAGTGGCATTTATGATAAATTGCCTTAAGGCCGGATGTGAATTAATTCTCTAAAATGGAAAAGCGGGGCTATACGACTCAATTAAATACAAAGGGCTCATGAGTTCATAGCAAGGAGTTCCCTGTGTAAACTGATGAATGATTCATTCATTTTTCTTTTCAATATCTTTTCATGAACTAATCTTACTTCGTTACAAAAGCTATTACCTTTCGCCTCAGTCTCTCTGCCGACGGGTCACTAATTTTTTCTTAGTTGACATTTTTTAAAACAAGTGTGAAACAAGAGATTCAGGAATAAATTAAGAAAATCGTGTTCCCGACTGCCTGACCTTTAAACATTGTTCTTAGCCCGGTGAAACTCAATTAGTCTCTTATATCTTAGTTTATTCTAATCATTTTCACCCGACTCAGCGCTGTAAAGTCGAGTTCAAGTCCTCTTGAGGCCTATAAAAACTGTTTTTCGTAACATGATCAGTCTTTTCTATAATTTTCGTGGTAAAAAGGCAAAGCCTATTATAACTTATTACGTATGGTTAATGAGACACCGTTCTTAAAATAGCTGCGCAGTATAACTTCGAACTAAATTTAGACTCTGAAATATGTCACTGGGAGGATGCTTGTTTCAGGACGACTTCTCTTAGTTCATGAACTAAGTTTTACTCTTTCCCTTTAGATTTTTCAGGTGAAAAAACCATCTTCAATTCTTCAGGAGCCTCACGGTTTCTTCCAGTGTATCCGAAATTCTAGGCGGGTCCTACAGTTGCAGTTCGCCGCATCGAACATGGAGAACGCAAAAGTACCTTGACACATCTCCTAAACTGTCTGCTCTGAAAACAGTAGATGATCGGGTTAACAGCTGAGTTTAAAGTTACTAGGACAACGGTTGTCGTGTGAACTATGTCGCCTTGAGAGTTTAACCCATAGAAATCAAGAACATAGGCAATGAGACAGGGAAGCCAACATACTGCGCAAACAACTGTCACGGTCAAGACCATTTTCGTGACACGTTTGCGTGACTTGATGACGGCGCGCTGTGATTGCTCTACGGGTTGCGAACCTGTGACTCAGAGTTTAAAAACCACTCGGCTGTTGTAACAAATCCTTGGAGGCCAAAGCTAAAACGAAGAGGTGCAGTAATATGGGTGTCTTTCGTGTGGCTGGCAGCTTTTGTTTTTGTTATTCCACTCATTGTTGTTAGTAAAATAACAAAAGATGGCAAATGTATGGAAGATTGGCCTTCCCTTGCTCATCGCCAGGCATACACCGTCTCACTCCTTACAGCACAGTATATTTTACCGCTGCTGATTACTGCAATTTGCTACATACGAATATGGCTTTTTATGAGAAATCGACCGGTGTTTCCGAGAAACAGCAACTTATTCACTAACAGACGGATCCCAGGAGAAGAAAATACAAGAGAGAGTGTGATAATACTGAAAACCGTGGCAGTAATTGTGTTCTTGTTTTTGGTGTTGTTGTTGCCAATCAAGTCGCGTGGATGCTGTTGGATTTCAGAAATGTTTCCTATGAAGAACTTTGGTTTGTTGCAGATATACTAACAAGACTCCATAGCTGTCTAAACCCAGTCGTCTATGGGGTGATGAATAAACAGTACCGTCGTAGTTACGTCACGTTTTTAACACGCACCCTGTGCTACCGTCACGTGTCACGTGTCGCGCAGGCGCCAACATAGGATAAAAGATAAAGATGAAAGATACATAGTTTATTCACAATCGCTTTGCAACTAGAAATTGAGTTTAAAAACCACTCGGCTGTAAAGAAGCGTCATAACAGACAACGGTAAAATTCCGACTACAATGAGCCATCCAAGGCTATAAGCATTAAAATACCAACCAGAGGGCCAATCCTCGAGGCAAAAATCTAAATCCTCGTTGTATTTTTTCATCACATATACTGGAAGATTCCAGAGGATTGATAACAGCCAACAGGCAGGTATGATGAATTTCAGTTTGGCCTTTGTGATACGTTTTTTCTCGTCGTGTGGGTACAACACCGCAAAATATCTTTCAACTGCAACAGCAATCAGTGATACCACCGAGACCACGGCCCCGGTCCATAACAGGTTCCCTCCGGTTAGGAACTTGCAGAGGTAGTCCCCGGTGTGCCCCGTCGGGTGTTGGTACGTGTGAATTAGGATATACCGAGGGATCACAAATATAGCTACCACCATATCTGCGCAGGCGAGATTCACCAACAAATAATTCATGGCGCTTCTCATTAGCCGGTTTCTCAGGACAACAAGACAGACCAGAGAGTTACTGACGAGGCTGATTAGCACAAGAAACGAGAAAGCCACACGAAGGCTGATTTCCGCCGCTTCTGTTTCAGTGAAAAGCGACATGGTGTTTTTGAAACCAATACTTTGCTGAGCAAATCAGATCTGAAAATAACAAGGAAACGAATGGTTAATAATGTTTTTGCCTTAGTGTTCAGAATAAACATTCTACGCTAAGTAAATCATGGGTTCTATGAAGTTCTGTTTTATTTGGTCGATTCATGGGATAATTAACATCAAGAGAGGATAAGGCTCTCTTGTTAATAAACATTTTTCTGCTCTAACGTGTTTCCAAAGGCATCACCTTAACAAAACCAAGAAGATTAGCATGCGGAAAGTTACGTGTAAACTAAGGTTCTGCGCCATCCGCTGTCTGAGTTGACAAAAAAAATTTCAACACATAAACCAGTTAAAAAAATTGATGATTTATTTTTGTTTACACGAACCTTAGAGCTCCTTTGCCCGAGAACAGGTTTTCTCATGTTCAGTGAAGTAATCACTGTGCCGCTTTTATACTTCAGCATTTAGTATTTTTTAAACAATACTCTTTTGTGTAATTTATATTCGAGTTAGAGATGCTCTCCACATCGTCAAACAGTCCTGAAACACGAAATGTTAAGTTGAGTCCGACCAGTTCCCGCAAAGAAGAGAAGCGTTTGAATCAGACTGCTGTAACATTTGTCTTAGCTCTGACGAAAAAGAAAAGCCACCTTTAGAAAATTTTCACGGTGGACAATTTACATTGGGCTTTTTCTCCGGAAAGTAAAGCGCGGCTGGCGCCAAGAATTGACCTCATTTGCACATTTGGCCGCTGTGTTGTTTTAGACACCAATAGATATTTTTACATTTTTGAAAAGTAGTATGCTGAAGCTGTTAACTACAAGGCTTCTCTCGAAGTGGATCTCATTAAAGTCAAGCTCCTTTAAGCATCACGCAAGTTTTATTATACAAATACACCAGCTTGCTTTTCTAGAACAAACAAATTCTGTAGCAAGAAAATACTTTAAATTTTTGATTACTCATTCTTGATCTGCTTACCTTTTGTAGAATGTGTAAAATATAAAATGTTCTGGTGTAACAGGGAACTGTTGAACAGAGCTGATTGCAAAGCGAAACTGAGAAAAGCAAATTATGAAGATAATGTTCCCTTGAGAAAATTAAAGGGGGCGTCAATAAAATTGATTACTATGCTTACAGATGTGAACAAGCTGTCGCTTCTTCACAATAGCGTGCTCAAATATTGACTGAATGCAGTGGCTATTAAAACGTCATGTTAAATAAAGGCTCTTTTAATTGGTCCAGCAATGGACTAAAGCTGGGTGTAGCTGTTTTTTTCCAGCGTCTATGGTTTTTAAGGGGTAGAAAAATAAAAAAAAAAAGCTTTCGGAAGTTGACAATAGAAAAAAAATGAAGCTCAGTCTTAAGTGTGTCTGAAAATTCTAAGAAATTTGATATATCACGGGCGACTCAATATGGCAGCATTTTCACCTCAGTATTTAAAATCTTCATATGCACCATGAAACTTCCCGTCGTTTCTGCAGTAACTTTTATGAACTTAAAACTTCTGACATGGTAAATAATTCAATTGTGTCCCAACACTTAGACGCTGTCATTTTCTTGAATGAAATTAATACTCGGCAAGCATCATCTATTACCACCGGCTAAATAGAGCAGGCAAAAGTCACTTATTTGTATAACAAATCTAATGGTTAAAACACTAAAAAGGGATTTGACGCAAACTTTTGACTAGTAACCAAGATGAACACTTTCCACATTACAAATTAATAGGACTTTCAATTGTCTGTACATCAGCAGCTGCTGCGACAGGCAGACGCAAGAACCATTTAAGTTCGAAACTGATATGCATCGGCAACCTAATTAAGGGATGTTTTATAAATGGGCAGTCTGTGTACGTATTTATAATAACAATCTTCTTCTCGCTGGAGGATACGTAGTAAAACGACAGCTTTTGTAAGTGGGAAAAGCAATACATGTATTTTTTCGCGCAAGCCGGTTTAACCAAATTAATTTGCCCAAGATAAAGAGACTAGTAATTAATTTGAAGTTTTTTCACAAATATTCGTTTTATGTGAATATGATTCACGCGCAACATTTTTGGCCGACTTCCCTGCGGCAGCCATTGTGAAGATTTTACCCAAACTAGCAACGAACTGAAAAGGTGAAAAAAAACTTTGGACTCACCATGTGTTAAAAGCCTGTATAACGCTGTTCAAACATTGTGGGTCTGGTTAATAGCTGTGATAACAGAAATATCCTTGTGTTCTGTAATCTACATCTACCAGTTATCATATCTACACTTACTTATTCACAGATAGTATCATTAACTGACTTGTTTTGCAACTTATTTTGTGGGCGTATAACACATTGTAGTAATGGTATACTCGTAGGTTTGTGAGCGTGGCTGCAGCACTGAAAACGTGACATATGTACTGTGAATTATTCACAGATAGTATCATTACCTGACTTGTTTTGCAACTTATTTTGTGGGCGTAGAACACATTGTAGTAATGGTATACTTGTAGGTTTGTGAGCGTGGCTGCAGCACTGAAAACGTGACACATGTACCGTGAATAAGTTTTGGGCAGAAACGATTCACAAATCGGACGCATTGACCACGACTCTTTAAGCCCTGCCATGGAGAAGAACCTGCAATGGTGGACCGAGGTTGCAGTTATCATAACAGTATTCATCATAGGGCTTGTAGGAAACATACTTGTTCTTATCACAGTTCATCAGAGAAACGCTAGGAAGACAATTCATGGAACATTTGTTATAAGTCTGGCTATTGCAGATTTGGTTTTGCTGTGTTCGGATTCGCCTGTTTCTATTTTACAACACTTCAGCCTTACGTCTGAAACATACAGCTGCAGAGTACATCTGACTATTGTTACAACCGGATACAATGCAGGACTTTTCACCATCACATCCATGGCGATCTATCGGTGCCATGTTGTAACAAATCCTTGGAGGCCAAAGCTAAAACGAAGAGGTGCAGTAATATGGGTGTCCTTCGTGTGGCTGGCAGCTTTTATTTTCGTTATTCCACTCATTGTTGTTGGTAAAATAACAAAAGATGGCAAATGTAAAGAAGATTGGCCTTCCCTTGCTCATCGCCAGGCATACACCGTCTCACTCCTCACAGCACAGTATATTTTACCGCTGCTGATTACTGCAATTTGCTACATACGAATATGGCTTTTTATGAGAAATCGACCGGTGTTTCCGAGAAACAGCAATTTATTCACTAACAGACGGATCCCAGGAGAAGAAAATACAAGAGAGAGTATGATAATACTGAAAACCGTGGCAGTAATTATGTTCTTGTTTTTGGTGTTGCTGTTGCCTAATCAAGTCGCGTGGATGCTGTTGGATTTCAGAAATGTTTCCTATGAAGAACTTTGGTTTGTTGCAGATATACTAACAAGACTCCATAGCTGTCTAAACCCAGTCGTCTATGGGGTGATGAATAAACAGTACCGTTGTAGTTACGTCACGTTTCTAGCACGCACCCTGTGCTACCGTCACGTGTCACGTGTCGCGCAGGCGCCAACATAGGATAAAAGATAAAGATGAAAGATACATAGTTTATTCACAATCGCTTTGCAACTAGAAATTGAATTACACGCTTATTACAAAAGATGATATCAATAGTAGCATTAAATAGAACTATCAGTGGTTTAAAGCAAGTTTTTACAAAAATTTTTTTTTACATCTGTTTTGGTTATAAATGAAATATGTCGATTAAATCTAAAATTCTATCAAAATAGATTTAGGCTTTAAGGGCATTAAAAGTGATAAAACTATTAAGAAATCGTTTTGTCTTGAACACGCGCTTAAACTTCCGTTTATTTTTAAGGTTCAAAGTACTTGTGTTACGAGCAGGAAGAAGGTCATGGAGCTTATTCTCTTCGCTCTGAATAATTTTATTGGGTAGTTTGTCAAATAATTCCTGACGGCGATCTGAAGTTTATTTAGGCCTGATTCAGCCGATGTCCCATTGTATGAGCAAAAGGGAAAGATGATGCGCATTGCTCGCTTTTGTACCCCTTCAATCTCGTTGGGAAGGTATGTGGGGAGACCATCATGGGAGACAGGACATGCGTGCTTCGTGATCGGACTAATACAAGTGCTGAAAAACTGCTCCAACTCACGGATATCAAGACCAGATCGTTTAAGTTATGTCACAGTAATAATTTATACCAATGGGGAGTTATGTGTCTATTAAACTTATCTTACGTCACTGACGTCACCAAAAATAGAAAAAGAAAAAACAAGAACCTAACAGCTGAGTGATCTCGTCATAGAGACAAATATTTATGCATTTACAGGGACTATAATTCAAGATAATAGAGGCCAGTTTGATGACTGAAACATACACAAGCCTTTTAAAAGCCTGTAAAGAAAAGAACTGGCTATATTCAGGATTAATTTATATCGGAAACAATAGCAGAAGTAAAAAGACTTTTACATAAGAAGTGCAGTTATAAAGTAGTAGATGTTAAGATTCATTTTGTAGACTACAAGCAGTCTGATCTTTTCGGCGAAGTCCATCACGAGAGGAAACAAAGAATCTGTGAAAAGAAAAATAATTTTAGTGCGCCACGGAACTCTAGAAGTGAGGTACGCAGACATCAATTTTTTTCCACTGATTTTATTCCTTTACTTGCGCGATGGACTTCGGTGAAAAGGGGGGGACGGCTCGTTGTCTACACCTCCTGAAACCTGATTGAAAAGTGTGCGCGACTTGTGTAGTATTTGTAACGATCACTCGAAGTTCTTATCTTTGACATAAGCACCATCATGGCATTAACTTGTTCATAATCCGAACGGTATTACATTGCTTTCCGGCGGAAAGCAATGTAATACCGTTATCTAATGTATTTACTAATATGCGCTCGTCTGGCTTAGCAAATTTAGACAAGCGTATATATGAGAACTTAATTGTCAACCTTCTTGTCTTATATCTTAAATGTACATAATTTTTGTTGAGTTAAATTTGGTTTAAATATCAGTTATTTCTTTAACTTTCCAAATAAAATAACTCATCGATTAGTATATTTCAGTTACTTCTGTTGATAAGGGCTAAATAAGATATTATTTTCAACCGAAGTGTTACCAAAAAACTGAATGAACGCAAATTGTAACTACATTAGAGTCATTTTATATAAATATTCCTTAGAGTTCAATATCGAAGCTTTGATTTTCCTGTTTCATGATGAAATGGCACATCGGTGGAGGGGAGTGGCATTTATAATAAATTGCCTTAAGGCCCGGATGTGGATTGATTCTCTAGAATGGAAAAGGGGGGCTATACGACTCAATTAAATACAAAGGGCTCATGAGTTCATAGCAAGGAGTTCCCTGTATAAACTGATGAATGAGTCATTCATTTTTCTTTTCAATATCTTTTCAAGAGCTAATATTACTTCGTTACAAAAGCTATCACCTTTCGCCTCAGTCTCCCTGCCAAATCGTGTTTCCGACTGCCTGACCTTTAAACATTGTCCTTAGCCCAGTAAAACTCAAATTAGTCTCTCATATCTTAGTTTATTCTAATCATTTTCAGCCGACTCAGCGCTGTAAAGTCGAGTTCAATGCCTCTTGCGGCCTATAAAAACTGATTTTTGTAACATGATCATGTCTTTTCTGGAATTGCTTTGGTAAAAAATCAAAGCCTATTGTAACTTATTACGTATGGTTAATGAGACACCGTTCTTAAAATAGCTGCGCAGTATAACTTCAAACTAAATTTAGCCTGTGAAATATGTCACTGGGAGGATGCTTGTTTCAGGACGACTTCTCTTAGTTCATGAACTAAGTTTTACTCTTTCCCTTTAGATTTCTCAGGTGAAAAAACCATCTTCAATTCTTCAGGAGCCTCATGATTCCTTTCAGCGTATCCGAAATTCTAGGCGGGTCCTACAGTTGCAGTTCGCCGCACCAAACATGGAGAAAACAATAGTACCTTGACACATCTCCTAAACTGTCTGCTCTGAAAACAGTAGATGATCGGATTAACAGCTGAGTTTAAAGTTACTAGGACAACGGTTGTCGTGTGAACTATGTCGCCTTGAGAGTTTAACCCATAGAAATCAAGAACATAGGCAATGAGATTGGGAAGCCAACATACCGCGCAAACAACTGTCACGGTCAAGACCATTTTCGTGACACGTTTGCGTGACTTGATAACGGCGCGCTGTGATTGCTATACCGGTTGCGACTTTGTGACCCAGAGTTTAAAAACCACTCGGCTGTAAAGAAGCATCATAACAGACAACGGTAAAATTCCGACTACAATGAGCCATCCAAGGCTATAGGCATTCAAATACCAACCAGAGAGCCAATCCTCGTTGTATTTCACCAACACATATACTGGAATATTCCAGAAGATTGAAAACAGCCAACAAGCAGGTATGATGAATTTGAGTTTGGCCTTTGTGATGCGTTTTTTCTTGTCGTGTGGGTACAACACCGCAAAATATCTTTCGACTGCAACAGCAATCAGTGATACCACCGAGACCACGCCCCTGGTCCATACCAGATTCCCTCCGGTTAGCAGAGGTAGTCCCCGGTGTGCCCCATGGGGTGTTCGTACGTGTGAATTGGGATATATCGAGGGATCACAAATATAGCTACCACCATATCGGCGCAGGCGAGATTCACCAACAAATAATTCATGGCACTTCTCATCAGCCGGTTTCTCAGGACAACAAGACAGACCAGAGAGTTACCGACGAGGGTGATTAGCACAAGAAACGAGAAGGCCACGCGAAGGCTGATTTCCACCGCTTCTGTGTCAGTGAAAAGCGACATGGTGTTTTTGGAACCAATACTTTGCTGAAGATGAGCAAATCAGATCTGAAAATAACAAGGAAAGAAATTGTTAATAATGTTTTTACCTTAGTGTACAGAATAAACGTTCTACGCTAAGTAAATCATAGGTTCTATGAAGTTCTGTTTTATTTGGTCTGCCCAAGCTTGTCGATTCTTGGAGTAATTAACATCGAGAGAGGATAAGCCTCTCTTGTTAATAAACATTTTTCTGCTTTAACGTGTTTTCAAAGGGATCACATTGGGCCTATTCGAGGTGATCTCCTTAACAAAACCAAGAAGATTAGCATGCGGAAAGTTACGTGTAAACTAAGGTTGTGCGCCATCCACTTTCTGAGTTGACAAAAAAAAAATGTCAACACATAACCCAGTTAAAACAATCGATGATCTTTTATTGTTTACACGAACCTTAGACCTCCTTTGCTCAAGAACAGGTTTTCACATGTATATTGATCTTGGAAATGAGAAGACGAGGGAAACTGGGATATAATTGAGTTGCACGACTATCTAATGAAGGCCTCGATGGTGTTAAAAGTTAGCCGTAGAACGGCCAAACAATTTAGCCGTTAGGCGTAAAAATTGATACATTTTAACCGTTGATCGTAAAAAAAAAGTTAACCGTAAAAATTTTTCATTTGATCAAAAGAGAAGGAAGTTCCGTTAGCCGTATAATGGCAAAAATTTTAACCATTAGCCTTAAAGGCCATTACGCCATTGAGGGCCCCCAATATTGCGTTTCCTATTTTGCCAAGTGTTTCCTCAATTATCAAAGAATTTCTACGTAAACATTGGCCGTAGACTCTATCTTTTCTTCATAGCTACGAATTTCTTTCACGAGAGGCGTCGGATATTGCAACTAAACTTGGTGTTACGTTTGGTAATGATTTTCCAGGTGATGCTAGAGATGAAATTAAGCAGAGAAGCTAAGCGAGTCTAGTTGGATTTGGCCACTGAACAATTATACTCTGCCCAAGTGTTTCGAAGTAAAGATCCCACGAACTGAGTTTTGAATAAGAAAGTCAATTTGATAAAAAAAAAAAACAAACAAAAAAAACGACAAAATCAACAAAGCAAAACAAGAAACAAATAAACCAAGAACCTAAGAGCAGAAAAAGAAAAAAAAAAAGACGAAGAAGATTTTTCTATTTTGTTCGATTTTTTCCATTTGAAGTTGCCATTAAACTCTTGTAAAGCGAAAGGATTGTAAATGAAAAGGAAGTAACTTCTTTCCATTTTAAAAGGCTCATTTAGAACTCACTGTTCCCGCGGCACTGAAAAGTAGGTTCACACATTCGGTTTAAAAAAGCAAGGGGCTGCGGTACTTTCTCGTTTCTCATTAAAAAGACATTTTGAGAAGTGATACAATAATCAACGATTTTTAACTCACCAATGTTTTATAGTTAGTCAACTTGTCCCCAGACAGTCGCAGCTTTCCTCGAACCTTGGTGCAAACGATTCTTACAACTGCTCTTCAATAAAGGCACGATCTGGGGTAAATTTACTTCTTCCTATGTCAGTCTTTCAGCTTAAAGATAATGACTGAGCTCTAAGCTCAATGTCGCCGAGTTACGGTAACCGCCGATCGGCGAGATGTCACGGTATTGATATTGGCTTACGACTGTACAGAAAGATACTGAACTATTGACGTCACTAAAAAAGTGATCTAGATGTTTATTCGTTCTTTAGCCTTCTAAAATTAGATCTGCATATCAATCTGATTATTGTTTCTCTCTGTATCTGTCTTAAAAATGATTCATTGAAGGTTTTATGGCTTTTGTCGGCGGCACTGCCGGTCGGCGGTTCTGTCTGACCAAGTAATTGGAAGTGATTAGCGAGTCGTTCAGTGTCTCTTGTCTAGAAAAGAACATTCTAATTATGGATTCCATAGCATTAGATTGCAAAATAGATTTCATCTTTTTATTTTTTGATTTTCCCAAGTTTAAATTCATGGTCCTCATAAGAGTTAACTGACTGTATATTTGCTAGAAAAATTTAGCACACATTTCTCAAGATTATATTTTTTATGTGGTTTCGTGATGACATTTGAATGGAAGGGAATAAAAATCATCACTACATACTACCAGTAGTTGTGGTCTAATTAATTACACGTCGTCGATATTGAACCAAAACACAAATATCGTTGTGATTTCGAATCGACATGAAAAGCAAATATTTGCTCCACATAACGTGCTGTGTCCATCTTCTTGAATTTGAGGACTACATTGTATTTCGTGGAACATTCTTTCATTTTTTCTGCTCTAACGTGTTCTCAAAGGCATCACATTGGGCCTATTTGAGATGATCTCCTTAACAAAACCATGAAGATTAGCATGCGGAAAGTTACGTGTAAACTAAGGTTCTGCACCATCCGCTGTCTGAGTTGACAAAAAAAATGTCAACACATAACCCAGTTAAAACAATTGATGATCTATTATTGTTTACACGAACCTTAGACCTCGTTTGCTCGAGAACAGGTTTTCACATGTTCAGTGAAGTAATCACTATGCCGCTTTTATACTTTAGCAAACGAGCATTAAGTATTTTTTTTAAACAATACTCTTTTGTGTAGTTTATATTCGAGTTAGAAATGCTCTTCACATCATCAAACAGTCCTAAAACACGAAATGTTGAGTTGAGTCCGACCGGTTCCCGCAGAGAAGAAAGCGTTGGGATCAGATTGCAGTAACATGTCTCTTAGCTCTAACTAACGTTAGAAAAGTCACCTTTAGAAACATCCGGATTTCCCGCGACCACCACCGTGACTGATCGTTTTTCTGTAGAAAATGAATAGATGACCAAAAACACTGATGACCAATCATATTGTCATGCTATATATATTGATTAGTCGCATGATCCATCTTTCCAACCATCAAGCCATCGCTCATCAACCTTTGAATAATCAAATTCTTTTTTTCCAAGCCTCTTGTTCACTTCATTAAGCACATGGCACATCCACTGACAAAAACTGTATCTGTTGCTTATGTCATGGGGGTGAGTTTGTAACCTGAATGAAAAAAAAAATCACGATAAACACTACACAATTTTCAGTCAAATGAAAAATCTAATGCCTGTATTGCTGCGCTACAACTTACCTTTCTCTAAGATGTGAAGCACAGTCTTCACAGGGATAAAATCTGGAAAATATTTTTACAAAACCAGCCATGTCATTTTGTTGTTGTTGGGAAGGATTGTCTGGATAATAAGCAGCCATTGTATGAAGAAAGTTCCATGTTGATCGGCTTATCAAGGGGACACTCTATACTGGATTCATCCTGAGATGCTGAGTCATGGCTTTGAGATGAGTTCTTGCTATAACTCTGTTAAAAAAAATGAATAAAAACATGCAACTAGTGAAAGGAGATAATTTCATAATACTAGAAAGTGAAGAACAGTAGAAAAGGAAAGATGAAAAAGGAAATCTGTAAGGAGAGAAGTTTAAAGGAAGGGATGACTGGGAGGGGTGACAGGAAAGATGACGGGGGGAGTGGGGAGATGAAGGGAGAGGAGTGTGTAGGGAAGAAGGAAACCAGAAAGTATGTCAGGAGGAAGGGGAGGGAGGGAGGAAACAAGAGGTTGTCACTGAACTCTACACTCTGACCACAAAGACCATGAGACGCCCTAAAATAACAAGTTGGAGGTGTTATGCTACTGTATCTAGCTCGAGTAGCACGGAAAGGGAATAATACTGATCAATGTAGTTAGGCATCTGTTTAACAGGTCTTAACAGTGTCTTATTAATAGTTACGATTATGCTTGACTGAATATTAACTGTTCACTATCCTTGGAAAGGTTAATGAGCAACCGAAGGCTATTTGAGTGGAGCCGTAATTTCCTAACAAAATCGACAGTCACCCACTCCGGTAGTTATGCATGCGCTCGCATAATACTATGGAAACGCTTTCAGTGATTTGAAATAGCTTCTGATGAGAATTGGGTTAAAAATTAAAATTAAAGGATTATTCAAGATTTCTGAGAGGAGCTTATCATTGCCACCTAAAATTTGGGGCAATCGAATAACACATGATGCAACCCAGGTGATGTAACATAATTTCTCCATCACGTCGTAATGATGTTCTTCTTTCAAATATGTTGTAGTTCGGATTCTATTGATTTTGTGATGATCTAAAGACCTTACCGTTGTACATTTGTTTCTATTCCCTTGATTCATCCATGAATTGAAATCCGTACATGCACGACAGGGCTTTTAACAATGCAGAGGAGACATGTCTTGGTCCGACATCTTTACAGAAATTAGTCAATACGTTACGTAAGAGCACATGACTAGCACTAACAAACAATTTGTGAGCCCGCGTTCCTTAGTACTGAAGGGCGGTAGGTTGTCGGCTCCGATAGATCTTTGAGGTAGCTCTTTGGCCTCCTGTAATCACTATCCCTATGTTCCTCTTGGGGTTTACCGAACGCTATTAAAACCCACAAAATGTTAGACTTTCAGCCATATCACCGCGGTCTTTTGGTATCTCTTTGCTCCACGACCTAGATTCAGGATGTTACGTGAAGCTAACGAAGCAAGTAACCAACATGTCACAGCCTTTATCCACAAATATCCTTTTATCCTTCTTTTTTCGAGGGTTAAGCCGATAAAAATTGACCGCACTTTTGCACGCATGCCATTGTGGACGTTAGCCAACGTCAATTTTGTCACATTTGCATGACGACGTTATTTACGGACAACGCGGTATTTGCGCAGTTTCACTTTCTAAGAATAAATTATACACTATGCATGTTACATTATGCATCGATAGCAAAAGTGGAGCCAAGATATATGTAAGTTATCTTCACACTCCCAAATTATATTTTAACTCTAACCCAGTCGGATCTTCATTGTTGCGTAATTCCATCTTCATGCGTCAGCGGCCATTTGTTTTTGACCTTCCTCACCTGAACAGAGGAGAGAGTACCCACATTAATAATATATTCCCGTAATTGATCTCTGCATAGTTCAAATTTCGCTAAATGAACTAAATATGTAGAGTGTGTTTTTATATAATGTAGATACGTGAGACGCATTTGTGGAAAGTGCGGGAGTAATTTTTGCGCAGAAACAATTCAAGGCATTCTATTTTTCGCGCTTTAAACACTGCCGCACGATGATGTTTACGGTAATGAAGCTCAGTCTTAGGTGTGTCTAAAAATTCTAAGAAATTTGATATATCACGGGAGACTCAATATGGCAGCATTTTCTCCTCAGTAAAATATTAGTCAGTAATACACCTTCTCATGTCAAATCTTCATATGCACCATGAAACTTCCCGTCGTTTCTGCAATAACTTTCACAGTGAACTTACAACTTTTGACATGGTAAATAATTCAATTGTTTCCCAATACTTAAACGCAGGATCAACTCGCCAATTTTTTTCTAGAATGAAATTGATACTCGGTAAGCATCATTTATTACCAATGCCTAAATAGAGCGGGCAGAAGTCACTTATTTATATGAAAAACCTAATGATTAAAACATTAAAAAGGGATTTGACGCAAACATTTGAATAATAACCAAGATGAACACTTTCCATATTACAAATTTAATGGACTTTCAATTGTCTGTACATCAGCAGCTGCTGTGACAGGCAGACGCAACAACCATTTAAGTTCGAAACTGATATGCATCGGCAACCTAATTAAAGGATGTTTTATAAATGGGCAGTCTGTGTACGTATTTATAACAATAATCTTCATCTCGCTGGAGGATACCTAGTAAAACGACAGCTTTTGTAAGTGAAAAAAGCAATACATGTTTTTTTTTCGCGCAAGCCGGTTTAACCAAATTAATTTACCCAAGATAAAGAGACTATTAATTAATTTGAAGTTTTTTCGCAAATATTCGTTTTATGTGAAAATGATTCACGTGCGACATTTTTGGCCGACTACCCTGCGGAAACCATTGTGAAGATTTTTACCCAGACTAGCCACGAACTGAAAAGGTGAAAAAAAACTTTGGACTCACCATGTGTTAAAAGCCTGTATAACACTGTTCAAACATTGAAGATGCAAGGTTAGCTGTTGACGAGTTTGTGGGTCTGGTTAATAGCTGAGATAACAGAAATATCCTTGCGTTCTGTAATCTACATCTACTAGTTATCATATCTACGCTTCCTTATTCACAGATAGTATCATTACCTGACTTGTTTTGCAACTTATTTTGTAGGCGTAGAACACACTGTAGTGATGGTATACTTGTAGGTTTGTGAGCGTGGCTGCAGCACTGAAAACGTGACACATGTACTGTGAATAAGTTTTGGGCAGAAACGATTCACAAAACGGACGCATTGACCACGACTCTTTAAGCCCCACAATGGAGAAGAACTTGCAATGGTGGACCGAGGTTGCAGTTATCATAACAGTATTCATCATAGGGCTTGTAGGAAACATATTTGTTCTTATCATAGTTAACGAGAGAAACGTTAGGAAGACAATTCATGGAACATTTGTTACAAGTCTGGCTATTGCAGATTTGGTTTTTTTGTGTTCGGATTCGCCTGTTTCTATTCTACAACACTTCAGCCTTACGTCTGAAACATACTACTGCAGAGTACATCTGACTGTTGTTACAACCGGATACAATGCAGGACTTTTCACCATCACATCCATGGCGATCTATCGGTGCCATGTTGTAACAAATCCTTGGAGGCCAAAGCTAAAACGAAGAGGTGCAGTAATATGGGTGTCCTTCGTGTGGCTGGCAGCTTTTATTTTCGTTATTCCACTCATTGTTGTTAGTAAAATAACAAAAGATGGCAAATGTATAGAAGATTGGCCTTCCCTTGCTCATCGCCAGGCATACACCGTCTCACTCCTCACAGCACAGTATATTTTACCGCTGCTGATAACAGTAATTTGTTACATACGAATATGGCTTTTTATGAGAAATCGACCGGTGTTTCCGAGAAACAGCAATTTATTCATTAACAGATGGATCCCAGGAGAAGAAAATACAAGAGAGAGTATGATAATACTGAAAACCGTGGCAGTAATTGTGTTCTTGTTTTTGGTGTTGTTGTTGCCTAATCAAGTCGCGTGGATGCTGTTGGATTTCAGAAATGTTTCCTATGAAGAACTTTGGTTTGTTGCAGATATACTAACAAGACTCCATAGCTGTCTAAACCCAGTCGTCTATGGGGTGATGAATAAACAGTACCGTCGTAGTTACGTCACGTTTTTAACACGCACCCTGTGCTACCGTCACGTGTCACGTGTCGCGCAGGCGACACGTGACACAGGCAACATAGGATAAAAGATAAAGATGAAAGATACATAGTTTATTCACAATCGCTTTGCAACTAGAAATTGAATTACACGCTTATTACAAAAAATGATATCAATAGTAAGATTAAATAGAACTATCAGTGGTTTAAAGCAAGTTTTTACGAAAATTTGTTTTTACATCTGTTTTGGTTATAAATGAAATATGTCGATTAAATCTAAAATTCTATCAAAATAGGTTTAGGCTTTAAGGGCATTAAAAGTGATAAAACTGATAAGAAATCTTTTTGTCTTGAACACGCGCTTAAACTTTCGTTTATTTTTAAGGTTCAAAGTACTCGTGTTACGAGCAGGAAGAGGGTCATTGAGCTTATTCTCTTCGCTCTGAATAATCTTATCGAGTGATTTGTCAAATAATTCCTGACGGCGATCTGAAGTTCATTTAGGCCTGATTCAGCCAATGTCTTATTGTATGAGCAAAATGGAAAGATGATGCGCATTGCTCACTTTTGTATTCCTTCAATCTCCTTGGAAAGGTATGTGGGGAGACCGTCATGGGAGACAGGAAATGCATTCTCCGTGATCGAACTAATACAAGTGCTGAAAAACTGCTCCAACTCACGGATATCAAGACCAGATCGTTTAAGTTATGTCACAGTAATAATTTATACCAATGGGGAGTTATGTGTCTATTAAACTTATCTTACGTCACTGACGTCACCAAAAATAGAAAAAGAAAAAACAAGAACCTAACAGCTGAGTGATCTCGTCATAGAGACAAATATTTATGCATTCACAAGGACTATAATTCAAGGTGATAGAAGCTAGTTTGATGACTGAAACATACACAAGCCTTTTAAAAGCCTGTAAAGAAAAGAACTGGCTATATTCAGGATTAATTTATATCGGAAACAATAGCAGGAGTAAAAAGACTTTTACATAAGAAGTGCAGTTATAAAGTAGTAGACTTTAAGATTCATTTTGTAGGCTACAAGCAGTCTGATCTTTTCGGCGAAGTCCGTCACGCGAGGAAAAAAAGAATCTGTGAAAAGAAAAATGATTTTAGTGCGCCACGGAACTCTAGAAGTGAGGTACGCAGACATCAATTTTTTTCCACTGATTTTATTCCTTTACTTGCGCTATGGACTTCGGCGAAAAGGAGGGGCTGCTCGTTGTCTATTCCTCCTGAAACCTGATTGAAAACTGTGCACGACTTGTGTAGTATTTGTAACGATCACTCGAAGTTCTTATCTTTGACATAAGCACCATCATGGCATTAACTTGTTCATAATCGGAAAGCAATGCAATACGGTTCTCTAATGTATTTACTAATATGCGCTCGTCTGGCTTAGTAAATTTAGGCAAGCGTGTATATGAGAACTTAATTGTCAACCTTCTTGTCTTATATCTTAAATATTCCTTAGAGTTCAATATTGAAGCTTTGATTTTCCTGTTTCATGATGAAATGGCACATCTGTGGAGGGGAGTGGCATTTATAATAAATTGCCTTAAGGCCCGGATGTGGATTGATTCTCTAAAATGGAAAAGCGGGGCTATACGACTCAATTAAATACAAAGGGCTCATGAGTTCATATCAAGGATTTCCCTGTGTAAACTGATGAATAATTCATTCATTTTTCTTTTCAATATCTTTTCATGAACTAATCTTACTTCGTTACAAAAGCTATTACCTTTCGCCTCAGTCTCCCTGCCGACGGGCCACTAATTTTTTCTTGGTTAACATTTTTTTAAAACAAGTGTGAAACAAGAGAATAACTTAAGAAAATCGTGTTTCTGACAGCCTGACCTTTAAACGTTGTCCTTAGTCGGGTAAAACTCAAATTAGTCTCTTATATCTTAGTTTATTCCAATCATTTTCACCCGACTCAGCGCTGTAAAGTTGAGTTCAAGTCCTCTTGCGGCCTATAAAAACTGTTTTTCGTAACATAATCAGTCTTTTCTGGAATTGCTTTGGCAAAAAATCAAAGCCTATTGTAACTTATTACGTATGGTTAGTGAGACACCGTTCTTAAAATAGCTGCGCAGTATGACTTCGAATTAAATTTAGACTCTGAAATATGTCACTGGGAGGATGCTTGTTTCAGGACGACTTCTCTTAGTTCATGAACTAAGTTTTACTCTTTTCCTTCAGGTGAAAAAATCAACTTCAATTCTTCAGAAGCCTCACGGTTTCTTCCTGTGTATCCGAAATTCTAGGCGGGTCCTACAGTTGCAGTTCGCCGCATCGAACATGGAGAAAGCAAAAGTACCTTGACACATCTCCTAAACTGTCTGCTCTGAAAACAGTAGATGATCGGATTAACAGCTGAGTTTAAAGTTACTAGGACAACGGTTGTCGTGTGAACTATGTCGCCTTGAGAGTTTAATCCATAGAAATCAAGAACATAGGCAATGAGATTGGGAAGCCAACATACTGCGCAAACAATTGTCACGGTCAAGACCATTTTCGTGACACGTTTGCGCGACTTGATGACGGCGCGCTGTGATTGTTCTACCGGTTGCGAACTTGTGACCCAGAGTTTAAAAACCACTCGGCTGTAAAGAAGCGTCATAACAGACAACGGTAAAATTCCGACTACAATGAGCCATCCAAGGCTATAAGCATTCAAATACCAACCAGAGGGCCAATCCTCGAAGCAAAAATCTAAATCCTCGTTGTATTTCACCAACACATATACTGGAAGATTCCAGAGGATTGAAAACAGCCAACAGGCAGGTATGATGAATTTGAGTTTGGCCTTTGTGATGCGTTTTTTCTCGTCGTGTGGGTACAACACCGCAAAATATCTTTCAACTGCAACAGCAATCAGTGATACCACCGAGACCACGCCCCCGGTCCATACCAAATTCCCTCCGGTTAGGAACTTGCAGAGGTAGTCCCCTGTGTGCCCCATGGGGTGTTGGTACGTGTGAATTAAGATATACCGAGGGATCACAAATATAGCTACCACCATATCGGCGCAGGCGAGATTCACCAACAAATAGTTCATAGCGCTTCTCATCAGCCGGTTTCTCAGGACAACAAGACAGACCAGAGAGTTACCGACGAGGGTGATTAGCACAAGAAACGAGAAGGCCACGCGAAGGCTGATTTCCGCCGCTTCTGTGTAAGTGAAAAGCGACATGGTGTTTTTGGAACCAATACTTTGCTGAAGATGAGCAAATCAGATCTGAAAATAACAAGGAAAGAAATTGTCAACAATGTTTTTGCCTTAGTGTAAAGAATAAACATTCTACGCTAAGTAAATCATAGGTTCTAGTGAAGTTCTGTTGTATTTGGTCTGCCCAAGCTCGTCGATTCTTGGAGTAATTAACATCGAGAGAGGATAAGCCTCTCTTGTTAATAAACATTTTTCTGCTCTAACGTGTTTTCAAAGGGATCACATTGGGCCTATTCGAGGTGATCTCCTTAACAAAACCAAGAAGATTAACATGCGGAAACTTACGTGTAAACTAAGGTTCTGCGCCATCCGCTTTCTGAGTTGACAAAAAAAATGTCAACACATGAGCCAGTTAAAACAATCGATGATCTATTACTGTTTACACGAACCTTCGACCTCGTTTGTTCGAGAACAGGTTTTCACATGTTCAGTGAAGTAATCACTGTGCCGTTTTTCCTTCGATCATAACATTTGAGCAGCTACGAAAACCACTAAAATGATCGAAGATGCCTCAACTTTTTTGATAAAAGGGCAAATTTTTAGTATTCTACTAAGTGCAGGGTTTGCAAAAGCAATACTTTTCTCAAACATAAATATAATAAACGAGCTTTGTAAGGCACCGGTTTTTTGAAATATTGCCAAAGTCAACATGAATCATAGATGAAGACGTCCAAATTTTAAGTTGAAAAAAAAATTTTTAAATTCCGCTGTTGCCTGCAATCAACTGAAGACCGATGAGGTCGTGGACTTGGCGACATTATTACTCTACAATGATTATTTTTAGACGTGTTTCACATGATTTAAATTTGAACAGTCAAATAAATATTACCCGAAGAAGAATATCTTAAATGATCAGAAATGTAAGCGTCAGTTCTTAAACTATCTAAATTGAAAGTATCTTATGTAATAATTACAACCGTCCCTACCATATCGAAGTGCATATACGATTAATAATATCCTAATTCAAGACATTTCGTTGGAAACCTGGTCAAGGTTCCAAAAGGATTCACGATTTGAAAACCTTTGTATTTTAGGGCAATTACATCGTAATCCGTAGTTTAAAGATATGTTATATCTTCAGTGCTGTATCATCTTCATACATGTATCAAATCTATCGATGTGAAAAGAATGAATCAGTGCTATCCAGCCATTTATTTTCTTTGTTTTCGTAGTTCTGTTTTTAACTTTTTTAATCTCGCTGAAAAGGGAAAAATATCCCAGCTGCATGCATGGTTGCTATAATAATCATAGCCTTGAGATCATAACAATAATCTGATATAGGACCACGGGTTGTACGCGGCAAGGCTGACCCATCATAAACAATGGGCTTACGTTAGCCGATGGAAAGGCTACGAGCTTGTTCAGAACACTCCATCACATATCGCTAACTGAGATGCAAAGTTAATTTAACTTTTGAAGTGACGGTTAAGAATCCAGTCGGAAAACGTGTTATTTCTTAGAGGCTGAATGAAAATGAAAACTAAAACGGATATATGTAAGCTTTAAACCTTGATTACTCCAAGATTGGCGTTACCTTCGTTTAATATATCTTCTGTTATTATCTATAACTGGAATATCAGTGTTTAAAACTGGATTGAAGAGGTACAAGTCATAAAAGGAAATCATAAGTTGACCAGATATTGCGCCAATACTAAAGTTTTGGTTTCTTTATGCTCTAAACGCCAGTATCTAAACATAGATAAGAAATAATTTTTTTCTTATGCAAAACTTCGAGTTTTGAATCACTAACCAAACACATTCAGCAGGTCGCAACAAAAATTGAACGCTGATTCAAGCACCTCACATTGTCCCTGAAATAGAGGACAAAGCGCGCGCAAACCACAGCAATTTGTCTGCCTTTCAGAGATTAAAACCAACACAAGTGTCGGTCGGAGTAAAGTTTTCGACTCCAGGCTTTTGTAAAGTAAAAGCGTGACTCATCAAATGAAGAGTGAATGAGAGCTCCTCAGAGTCTCTAAATGTAATATTTCAGTTCTTTAAAAAGCATATGTGGACAGTTGTCATTCATTTTCTAATTACAAGTACTGGTGGAAAACAAAATTCCTAACGTGCCATCCACGATCTCGTAAAATAAATTAAGAGACCCCTTCTTGTAAAGCGTCATTCTCTTAGTAAAAAGACCCTCTAAAGAGCACACGTAGGATTTACCATCAATTTTCGGAACTTTTTTTTAACCTTTCACCTCCGGAAACAACTAAAAAGGCAATTTGTCCTCTTAAAATGGCGATATTTTAAAAATATAGGCGACGAGAAGAAAGAAAAATATCAAAAGGTGTATGACGTTTGATTTAGCATCAAGTACTCAGAGAAACATGCATGGTAAACAGTGTGGACAATTGTATATTGATCTTGGAAATGAGAAGATGAGGGAAATGATATAATTAAGTTGCACGACTATCTAGTGAGGGCCTCGATGGTGTTTAAAGTTAGCCGTAGAACGGCCAAACAATTTAGCCGTTAGGCGTAAAAATTGATACATTTTAATCGTTGGTCGTAAAAAAAAGTTAACTGTAAAAATTTTTCATTCAATCAAAAGAGAAGGAAGTTCCATTAGCCGTTAAGGCCATTACGCCATTGAGAGCCTCCATATTGCGTTTCCTATTTTGCAAAGTGTTTCCTCAATTATCAAAGAATTTCTACGTAAACATTGGCCGTAGACTATATCTTTACTTCATAGCCACGAATTGCTTTCATGAGAGGCCTCGGATATTGCAACTAAACTTCGTGTTACGTTTGGTAATGATTTTCCAGGTGATGTTAGAGATGAAAATTACGTAGAGATGCTAAACGAGTCTAGTTGGATTTGGCCACTGAACAATTATACTCTGCCCAAGTGTTTCGAAGTAAAGATCCCACGAACTGAGTTTTGAATAAGAAGGTCAATTTGATAAAAAAAAAAAAAAAAAAAAAAAAAAAAAAAAAAGACAACAACAACAAAGCAAAATAAAAACAATAAACCAAGAACCTAAGAGCAGAAAAAGAAAAAAAAAGACAAAGAAGATCTTCCTATTTTGTTCGATCTTTTTCCATTTGAAGTTGCCATTAGACTCCTGTAAAGCGAAAGGATTATAAATGAAGAGGAAGTAACTTCTTTCCATTTTAAAAGGCTCATTTAGAACTAACTTTTCCCGCGGCACTGAAATGTAGTTTCACACATTCGGGTGAAAAAAGCAAGGGGCTGCGGTACTTTCTCGTTTCTCATTAAAAAGACATTTTGGAAAGTGATACAATAATCAACGATTTTTAACTCACCAATGTTTTATAGTTAGTCAACTTGTCCCCAGACCGTCGCAGCTTTCCTCGAATCTTGGTGCAAACTATTCTTACGACTGCTCATCAATAAAGGCGTAATCTGGCGTACATTTACTTCTTCTCATGTCAGTCTTTCAACTTAAAAATGATCACTGAGCTCTGACCCCAATGTCGCCGAGTTACGGTACCCGCTGATCAGCGAGATGTCACGGTATTGATATTGGCTTACGACTGAACAGAAAGATACTGAACTATTGACGTCAAGACCTATTTTCAGTTCTTCCTCTCGGGTTCCCATACTAAAAAAGTGATCTAGATGTTTTTTCGTCCTTTAGCCTTCTAAACTTAGATCTGCATGTTAATCTGAATATTGTTCCTCTCTGTATCTGTCTTAAAAATGATTAATTGAAGGTTTTATGGCTTTTGTCGGCGGCACTGCCGATCGGCGGTTCTGTCTGACCAAGTAATTGGAAGTGATTAGCGAGTCGTTCAGTGTCTCTTGTATAGAAAAGAACGTTCTAATTATGGATTCCATAGCATTAGATTGCAAAATGGATTTCATCTTTTTATTTTTTGATTTTCCCAAGATCAAATTCATGGTCCTCATAATAGTTAACTGACTGTATATTTGCTCAAAAAATTTAGCGCACATTTTTCAAGATTATATTTTTTAACATTTGCACGGGTTAAATTTGGTATGATCTTTCTATTTTGACGTTATTCTCATCAAATAAATATTTCGCAGCCGCGACTCTGACTCAACATATGTGGTTTCGTGATGACATTTGAATGGAAGGGAATAAAAATCATCACTACATACTACCAGTAGTTGTGGTCTAATTAATTACATGTCGTCGATATTGAACCAAAGCACAAATATCGTTGTGGTTTCGAATCGACATGAAAAGCAAATAATTGCTCCACATAGCGTGCTGTGTTCATCTTCTTGAATGTGAGGACTACATTGCATTTCTATACGACAAGCTAGAACCTCTTTCTTTGCTTATTTTTGCGCCCACAGCGCTAAACGACAAATATGATATGAATAAATCTTACTCATCAGAATGGAATTTTCCGTTTCTGTCGTTATGACTCTGTTCGTGGAGGGCATATGGTCATTGATGAAGTATTTTCCGAAAAATATCCTGCAGATTTAGAGCCTTTTATGACCCAGACAACTCAATCATCAGAAATGTTAATACCACCTGTAATTTTTTCGTTGCCCTAAGCTCTCACACGATGAACTTTTTCTGATTAGAACGGAAAAACTGAGAGATTATGCGGAATCCCTTGTCTCGAAACGATGCACGAAAGTGTTCTGTAAACAACACACGCTAGGCGAAGTCCTAACCCATATTATACTTCGTTTTAACTTTCCTTCATTATTCAATTCAGTTGGTTGATATTTTCTATTACAAATAGATGGATGCAAATTGAATTTGCATCAAATGAACAATATATTCAATACGAAGTGTAGTAAAGGTTCGGTCAAAGCTGAACTAATAAAAACTGAAAACAGTTTCCGGCAGGTTTTGGTTGGTATTATTGTCAATGAAAACTACGAGATCTCTTATTTGCTTCCAGTAAAATATTTGACATTAAGAAATTTACTTCCTTTATCGATAATTATTTACTTTGAAAGAATCGCCTTGATGTTGTTCTTAAGCACTCGCATGGCTGACTTTGTTAATTTAACTCCCTTTGAAGAAAATTGAGCATGAAAGCGAAGTCATGAATGTACGTTAAATTTCTGAGGCAACATCGATTTGTTAGCGGTATGGTCGTGTCCATTTTAAAACTGACTACCTATAACTTGATTATAACTCGTATCTTTTCTTGTTATTTTTCAATGCATGTATATAAATTCATGCCAAAATACTTCGTCGTTATAGTTTAAAGCTATGAGTGATGCCAAACCTATTTAAGCTCAACGAAGTAAGAGAGAATATTGATCGGTTTAAGTAAATGAAAGGTTTTTAATAAGCCCTCCAATTTCCAGATTACGTATTGTGAAAGTGTTCTTGAATACATCTGTTAAATCGGCACTCGAGCTTCTGTCGCATGTTATGGGAATTCATAATATTCGCATATCAAAATTGATAACACACGGACTATAGAAACATTCAAGTTGAAAACAAACATATCGATTGTGAAAAAAAAATCACTCGAAAGAAAAAGAGAAGCAAAGTATTCCGAAGACAGCTGAATCTCAGAGATTCAATAGCGAATCTAAACTTTCTGTCGTCAAGCGGAAATCTCACTCACAATTTATCTTTAGTAGTGCCTTGATCTGACTCCTACAAATAAAAGTCGTTACTTACCTTCATCAGAGAGTTAGTTGGGTAAAATTTTGAGAAATTAATTGACTGAGACCCCAGAAGAATCCACTATTTACAAACAGCAGTTTCGTTCTCAACTAACGTTTGTCTTGCGTGTAAGCGGCAGCACCGAAATCATTAGAACTTTGAATATCCTGGCTGGTTAATAGAGCATTAAATTTATTCATCATCTTTATTTATTCTTGTTTCAAACCCGACGTGGTGTGAGCAGTTTAGTAAAGTGCGGAAGAACGGTTCAAATAATGTTCCATCGCTTCAGTGTTAATCATCTAGTCTCTTCTCTGACTAAATTACTTTCTGTGAATCTGAACAACTTTTTTGAGCAAACTTATCGTGGCATGGCTCATCGTGCCCAGTAACTTTCGTGTCAAAGATCCGGAAGTCTGAAAGCTATTTATTAAGCTAAAAAGTCGGGCAAAATACCAAAAGGTGCTGAATTTCAATTTTTTAAATCTATGCTTTTGTAATTCAAGTTTGGCTAATTGGAATCCGATAGCTTCAGGAATAAGAAAACCGTAATTCTGCAGATAAATGAAACCTTAGCCCAATGCATCACAAGAAACCGCTCGTAGTGTAAAATCAAAGCTTCATACAAAATTAAATCAATTGGGTTTTTTTTTTAATTAGGCTTTGATATTTGATATTTGTATGCATAATATAGCCCGTGATTTTAGAATTGATTTCTTAAAATTAATTATTCAGTTTTCTTTGCCATGGGAATAGACACCTGAATCCTTATCCAGCAGAATTGAGACACCTTTTCCATGGGTTGACGGAGAAAGAGGATAAACTGATAAAATTTATGGGAAAGAATCCTCGATATTAGATCAGGGTCAGAAATAAATTATTTGAGCAATCAATTCTTGAGGACTTATGGTTAAAATTCTCTTCTTTTGTTTGATTCACGTAACTAGAGTTATTTTTTCGTTCGAAATGTTTCTCTAACCCATGAACACAAACAATTGCCTTAATTAATTTACCTCAAATGTTGACTCAGTTGTATCCATGCACTTGCTGATTCACAGGTGAAGCCTTTGCTAGCTTCGAAAAATACTTTAAATTCATCTTAAGTTAACTGGGAAAGCTTTTCAACTGAAACGGTTCTGATCAGAGTGGGTCAGGCTGCAAAGAACGTGAGTTGAATATTTATGACTGAAGAATGTTTGTGATCGCGGGAAATGCTCAGCATGCTGGTAGGAAATGTACCGAGAAGTAAATTGAACCGGCCCGCTGTTATCAACTGATTTTCGGAAAACATTAAAGAAGAGAAACTCGTTAGCTTGCGGCCCTTGGTCGAGGTACCATTTGTCATGTAATGTTACAGATAAAACTAGAAATTGTCGCTGGATTTGATTAAAAAGACATCCTAGGTTGCATCGAGTGGAAAAGGTCGTCAATATATGATTAAGAAGTCTAAACCAGAGGTTAGCATTGGGTATTTATCCAAGCGTTATTTAGCAAGACATTTCAACGTGACATGTAAAACGATATGTCAAAGAAAAAAAAAAAAAACGAGATTCTTGATTTTTTTTTTTAGAAGAGCGATAAGCTTGAATTAACGTTTGAATATTTATGTCTCCCGAGAATTATTTCGTTTCTTCCTTTCCTCAGGGGGTGGGTGGGGGGAAATTGGGCCGGTTGTATTTTTAGGTCATTTTGCATATTCTTTGCCAGGGTGATGTCACCTGATTTCACGTGATACACGATAAATTCTCGTCCCGTTTGTTCATTCCTCTTATATCAGCTGTAAGACTAAGTGTTGAGGTTTAAGTGATACAAAGTTACCGAGACTTCACTTGGAAAAACTTGGTCCAATGCTCGCTAGTTTTCATACAAGCAATGATTGATTAATAGACTGGTGTACAGACATTGTGGTGCATTATTTCCCCAAAGCAATAATAACAACTGCGATGACCACAACTAAATCCTGGATATTTCTTCATTTCAGTAACGATCATTAGCAACCAATTAAGGAACTGGTGTATTATAGCTATCGTACCCGCTGTTCTCGGGTAACTTGTCAAGGCTACTGTCACGAAATGTCATGAAATGTCAGCCGACCGATTAGCTGTAGAGGCAGAAATTAGAGGGTAGTTTAGCCTTCCGATTTAATGTCTTTTAGAATCAGTGTTGCTCCGAATTGCGGTTAATAGTTGTTAATTAGAATTTTCAAGTTATGCTTTCATCCTACGACGGTTAAAACCGTCGTCAAAAATTTGACTGAGGGAAAAAAAGTTACCAATATAATTAGAATCACCCTGAAATGTTCAATAAATCATATTTCATGCATTTCATTAGCCTTGATTGTACCATTGTTCACTGAAGATTGAACAACACAACAGTTGACTAATTTGACTTCATTTTTATTATGTCCTCAGTCTGCCTCGTTCAGTATGCGGTGTTAGTAAATCTTATTGTGTTATGCGGTAAGTCTCTCTAGATTTAGTTTGTCGTAAAGTAACTTGCTTCAAAGAGGAATTGAAGGCGACATTGGTTGTTGAAAGTTTTTCCTTTGTAGTACCTGTAAGGCGGGTGAAATTTTGATTGAAAAGCAGACTACCTCGAATGTATGGATGAGTTTTCTGGCACAGTCACTAAGTCTTCTAAGGATCGATTACCCGAATAGAGAAGAACAGTATTTTCCATCAGTTTGTGATAATATAACAACAAAAAGAAATATCGAAATTAAATATACCAGCAGACACAGGTCTTAGTTGAATTACATGAAGTGCAAGGCTCGTGAGACACAAATCCAGCACTGAGGGAGCCAGATAAACAATAGATTTCCTTTTACTTTAAACAAACTCATCACAGTGGAACTTATGGTCAGGGACTGTTTAAAATCAATTTTACAATTAAGAAAATTTTCCTTTTCTAATCAGAAGTATTATGGTTGGTCGCCCTCATTGAACGTGCCTCTCTGCTACTCAGAAAGTAGCTTCTTGTTTATTTACATCTATGTTCTACTCCTTCCTAGTGGGAGGGCGATATGACTCTCACATTAAAATTTCTCAAACAGAGGCAGTTGTACAGCGCTTTCTTTTCCCTTTTTCCTTAAAGTCCATTTTTATGTTATTGATATCAACAGCGGCGACACTTAACACAGCTACTACTGAACAGTCTTTTTCCCAGAAAGGCCACGCCCAAACACAGGGAAAGTCAAAGGTCCTTCCACCACGAACACTGCCGGGAGATATAAATCACGCGGGGGCGAAAATAGGTCAGGAGTTTTATATCAATGTAAACTCTAATATTGTTTCGAGTTAGAATTGAATTTTTTTTTACAAAAGCTTCTTCCTTTGCAACAAATGGTAATATAATGTGGCTTACGGCATGTGACGAGTTATGTATTTTGATCTTGCTTATTCCAGACGTTCAGTTAGTAAAGAAATAGTAAACGGCACGATATTACGTAGCAGCAGAGCGAAAACGCGCGGGAGGCCCTCCCTCATTTTCACATTTACATTACCCACTCCTCCAAGGCAGCAAAATTGTCACTCCGATTATTTTCTTGATCAGTTACGACCTTTTCCGTCTCCCTTCAGCCAAAGTCCCTCAGCACTACCAATAACAGAAGGACTTTTGTTAGATGCTTAATGGAAAAGTTGAGCCGGAACAATGGACGATTTGTTGATACGGGTTTGGGTCAGGTCGCGACTCGACTCAGACCTCCCTCGTCTTTTCACTCCCCCGCTACTATGGTTAACTTTGACCTAATCACAGGGTGCAATATGCAGAAAGCAAGACGAGTGAAGACTGGCAGACTTGCAAAACTCCACCTAAAGACTGCATGAATTCATTTTAATAATTACATCTTTTCGTTTCTTTTATTTGCTATTTCTATATTAGGAAATGTGTGTACGGGAGTTCCTGATGGTGACTACGCCGACATACATAACCCGTATGGTTATATTACCTGCCAAGGAGGTCACACAATCCGTAAAAACTGTCCACCAGGGAAGATGTGGGACACAGAGACGAAAAGCTGCGTTATGCAACTGAAGTGATCGTTTGCTAATTAAAATAATTTTGTTTTTTCATGAATAAAGTCAATGATCTGATCGTTTGCAGCCTGTTTGTCGGTCATAAGTATCGTTTCCCTTTTCGGAAAATTCCCTTGAGTTTGAGTGAAATTTTCAAAGGTAAATCAACTGGAATTGTAAGGCTTTTACAATTCTGAACAGCTTTTAAAATGATTACTGACATGGGAATAATGAAAGATCTAAAGAAGAAAAAAATCATCAACTTTTTTTACTCCGTTAGATCTGAAGAATTTTCGCTAACTAGGGGCGAATCTTAGAATTTTGGATAGAAATGTCCAAAATTACTTCTCTTCCTGTCTTCCTTCAATTCTCACGACAATTAATGTCTCCAGGTCCGAAAAACCCAAAACAAAACCGTTCCACGAACATTTCCTAAAAACCCATACTTTCAGTTTACTGAGAAACTATGTGAAACTATAAATGTGCTGAAGTATTGGGTACACACAAAAATAACCCTCTCATCGCATGAAATTACGTAACTGTAAGGTTTGATCCTCTTGGGAACGCAGAATTTTTCACTTTCTCCCAGGCTCATGACAAGAAGAGTAAACATCATTCAAGTCTTGAAATCCAAATCGTGTTGAAATCCTAGAGCCTCGCTTTTTTTTTTCCAAATTAGGTCCAAACTCACCTGCCACGGAAGAAGACCGCGTAAAATCGTCCTTATGCAACATCGTCCTCTTTTTCTTTTTCTTTAACAAGAAAAAAACATGATTATACCACCAAATGATTATTTAAGATGAAGCGAGTATAAAAACACCAACTCTATTTTGCAATTTCAGCTTTGAAAGCCACACCACGCCCTTTAAATACAACACCAGTTGTTTAGTGGCCTGACTAGACAATGAGAATCATGATCATGATTTAGTACTTTTATCTCTCATTTTATATTCCTTTATTTTTTTACGAAATTGCCCTCTTTTAGAAGCTTTCAGTTGATGCGCTAAAATTGCATCTTTAGAATATTTTTATAGCTAGGTATAATTGATCCTTTTCGAAAATATCTGTTTTCATTAAATTTTCAAAGCATTACCTCAGTTAATGTTTCCCACGTCAGTCACTTTTAGTTTCATTAGGATGCATTACAAAGGAGTACGCCAAAATAATCAGTTTTCATCGAGAAATATCCAAGAACAGAAAAGAACCTCAGCTTTGCCAAGCTGAAGAAGGTAAGGTAAGTTAGCCTGAAATATCTTTTTTTTTTAAATGACTGGTAATTCAATTTATGGTAGCATTATATCCTCGAATTGACATTTTAGGATCATTAGCATAGTGAAAATCAGTCTTGATTGTTTCGTTCCCTTCGGGTCAGATTCTCGTGAGTCCTTGGCCTCTGCGAACAATGTCTTATGCCTGAGGCAAACTCGGGGCTTGTACACGATAGGGTCTTTCACTTCTAAAAGGATAAAGAGCCCATAAGTTAAAAATTACTACGAACGAACCCAACTCAGCGTAATTAACAAAAATGAAATGAAAATTTTACTGATTTCACAACCAGTCAATGCCTAAACACAAGAGTTTATATTCTCTTGCTACACATTATAGACTCGAAATTCTTGTCGAGGCTATACGCGTTGATCTCTTTTCTTGTTTCAAAGCTGTCTCGATGCAGATCAAAGATGCGCAGGTCATATTGCTCGTCCTGTTGGACTGGTTTGTTCAAAACAACGGTGGGTACATCTACATGTCAAGTGAAGATCAGTGAAGGCTTAGATATTTTTGATTTGACAACTGACGTAACACTAGACGCTAATAGCATAGACTGACTGATTTTTGACAATTAGTGAAGTCCAGATTGATAGATTCGGGGTTCTTAAGCTGGTTAGGTCCTTGTATTATGTCTTGTAGCAGAGCAAAACATTTACCACTCCCTCCCCCCCTGCCCTTTCCAGCCATATGTGTATCAGTAAAATAAGGCGTTCATCTGAAATGCTGGGGATTGAAAAGCAACGAGGTGACAAATTTTCTGGAAGGGGGTAACAATACTGGGACGTTGCTTTATGTTGAAACAGGATCATGGTGTGACTGTCACGTGAGTCAGTCTCGTATGCCGGCTGAGATTTTACAAACGTATGTCTACTTTTATCTCAAGTAAAAACACTTCGGGGCAGATAGATGAAACTAGGATTAAGTTGAGGAAGGTTGAGCAGATAAACATACTTGGCAACGGACAGATTTACTATTAAATTGTGGAGAAGTTCCCGACGAAAAGTTTAATTACCGCCGGATCTGTTACCAGCCAGAAAGGAACTACTCAAATAATCCGCAAGTTTTTCTACTTTCTCTGCTGGGAAATCTACTCTGAAAAAGTGACTTCAAAATTTTCTTTTGTAAAATATTCAGTATCAGAGCAAAGAACTGTTAAGAAAGCCTTTCTTTCGATCTCCAGGAGTAACACAATATATTGAACCTTCCTACAAATAAACAAATGAAGTCCTCTCCGTTTGCAGATCAAAATGCAATAAATTAATGTCATTTCATTTTCGACAGTTGGTAAGCATCTTCTTGTGGCGTACTGGGGACAAAACAGCTCAGGAAACGACTTTCCAAATAATCCTGAGAAAGAACTGAAAGACGTCTGCGCCAAACGGAAGTACGACATTATTGTGATTGGATTTGTGGTGACTTTCTTTGGAAAAAATAACAAAGGTACGTGAAAAATCATGAACGACAAAAAGGGAAAAACTAATATACTCGTGCGGTCACCTTGTGTTAGCGTCACGAGGACAATCTGTGGTAACTTGCGTGACATTCGCGTACATAATAAGCTACTGATTTAGATTTAAAACTTTTCAACACAGATGAGATGCCGGAGGTGAATTTTTCTGGTCACTGTTGGGAACCTGCATCACCGCAACTCCCAAACCTTTATAGGTGTCCCAACATCGAAGAGGGCATAAAAGCTTGTCAGCAGATGGGGAAGAAAGTTTTAATATCGCTTGGAGGAGCAACAGGCAAAAATGACCTGACAGATGAGAAAGCAAAAGTGCTGGCTAAAAATCTCTGGGATCTGTTCCTTGGAGGAAAGGAAAGATCCGACATCAGGCCATTTGGAAGGTGAAATAACATTACTTCGAACAGGGAATCATGATCTATTGTTAGCCATAAAGGATATGGGGGGGGGGAGGGGGGAAGTTTGGTGGAAGGATTCTGGTTGTGTAACTGAAAAACTCACCAGGGCCCCCCGGCTCTGTAATATTCTTATGCCTCTCTTTGCCCCTCCCTCCCTCCCTCCCTCCCCACCTCTTATTGGCTGTTAATTGGCAGTCGATTTTTTTAGTCCTCCTCTTTAAACTCTGCTGCGACGACTGTTTCCCCTTCCGTCCCCTGTTCCTCTAAAAAGACTTCTCCACTTCCCTTCCCCCCCCCCTCCCCAACTCTAGGCGATGAAATAAATGGTTGTCCCTAATTTCCGTAATGTTTCTTCCAAAGTGCAATTCTCGACGGTATCGACCTGGACATCGAGGACGCCAAGTCAGAAGGCTATGCTCAGCTGGTAAAAAGTCTTCGAGATCTGGAGGACGGCTCGAAAAAGTATCTGATTACTGGTGCTCCTCAGTGTGTATATCCTGATGCATCTCTCGGCCCCTCCGAGGGTACTGCCCTGACTGACCAGGGAGCCCAGTTTGATCACGTCCACGTGCAGTTCTATAACAACTTCTGCCACACTGGCGACCAAGCACAATTCTATCCAACTATGGACAAGTGGCTTCAGTTTGCATTGGACGCTACCCGAGGAATGATACTGAAGAGAACTGCGGAGGTTTTCGGGCCCAAGATATTCGTGGGGATGCCGTCTCACCCAGGGGGTGCAGGAGATCCCAAGTATTACCGGACGCCTCAGGAGGTGGCCGCGATCTATGAGGTGATTTGTTCTGAGCTTTAACCAAACAAAAATCACGCAGGGAAGAAAGGATCCTGACATATTCTTTGAAACCTCGCTTCAAAATTTTATTTCGCGCACAAAGTTTTTTCCTTGATCCACAGAAACAAAAATGTCAAACTCCAATCCAGTCTTACTGAGGGCCTCACTTGTTCATTGTCCGATTTCTTGTCATCAAATTCTACAAAGGAAAATCCTTTTTTCCATTCATTTTTAAATTTTTTTTCTACACAGAAACTAAAGGATAAGCCAAACTTTGGAGGGTTCATGCTATGGGATGCTTCTTGGGATCAGCAAAATGTCATTCAAGGAAAAGTCTATAGCGACCACATTGCGGATATTATCAGCGAGAGCGGCAACTCAGGGAAACCAACAGGAGTCCCAACCACAGCTACACCTGGGTACACCCCAACATCGGATGGATCGATTACCCCTGGGGAAACTTTACCTCCGACAACTCCTGGTGGGTCTCCACCTCCGACAGCCGGAGGTTCTACGCCTTCTACCTTACCCGTTGTTCCTACGTCTCCACCATCCCCAGGGGGAGGTGATGGTCTTGGTATGTGGGATTTTTTTTTGTGCCAGTTGTTTGTATGTGTTATGATAAGCAGATCAGAAAAAATGTTGTGAGAAATTTAGAACACATAATTACAAAGGGATGGAATGCAATCGAGAGATGCTGAGAACGACTTGGTTTTATCTGTGACAAAATTTACAATGCAGTGTGCAATTAGTGTTTAAAAGGTTGTCTGAGCAATTTGTTATTGAACCATCTATCACGGAGTCGATATCGAGAGAGGCAACCGACCAGCTTGCAACATTTGAGATAGATCGCTCGTAGACTTGAATCAAAAGATTTTAGTCTCGGTAGAAGCTGTTATGCTGTTGATTTTCAGCCATATAATCAACGAAATTTAGGTAAGGGAATATTTAACAAATAGAGAAGCCTTGACTGTGCTCTGTTCTGTTATAAAGCACGCAGGAAGCGGCTAGAGCACGAAAGAAGTGTAGGGAGAAACACGAGACGTAGTCGAGTGTTTCTTCCCACTTCCGCTTCCACTTCCACTTAACACTTTTGCCTGAAGTTTTTAAGTCTCTAATATAGAATCTCGAAGTGAAATGTTCCTTGAAATTTTGAATGAAAGACAGCTGAATTCACCGGAACATGAAGATCACTCGTGATGACAGCGCCGCAAAACTCGGCTGCAGTGACCGATGTGAATTGCCACTCAACGTATCGGAAAGGATATCAGAGCAAGCTCTTATTTTTTCACTCGAAGGGCGGCCGATGTAGTTTCTGAGGCTTGCTTTACTGTGATGACCGGAGATCGCCATGATGAGCGAGCCGCGATGAAGCGATGAATTCGCTCAGACACCGTTATGATTAGTATGAATTTTAACAATTATGCCAGTTTGGTTATATTTTTCATCATTTCTGTTTTGGCCTGTTTTGTTTTTGAACACTGAACTTTATATACTATACGAGTGTTAGCTGTGTTTGATTTTTACTACCGTACGTAAGCTTGCAATCTTACTGAGCGTGAAAATCTTTAAAACTCGGAATGTTTATTTTGTTTTTCCTTTGAGGATTTTCGTATCTGCTCACGTTTAAATAACGTAAATTACGGCGCATGGTATGTTTACAAACCTTTGTTTGATTCTTCTGTTGCTATTTGCTGGCTCGCTTCAGTTCCGAAATTTCACTTTCAATTATCGGGAAAAAGCTAAAAAGAAGTCCCGGAAAAAGTCGAACATAGTACAATTGGCAGATGGCGTGACAGCTTTAGCTCAGTTCTATGCTCTATACTCTCATAGAGCACGCTCTTTCAACCAATGACAGCGTGCGTTATATCCGAACTTTATTATAAAAGGAGACAGAGTGCATTTTGAAAGCTAACGTCTCTACAAGGCTGAAAACCTCAGCTTTATGTCGGAGGAAAGAGTGCACATACTACATTGCAAGGCTCGAAACTTCAGCTCTAAAAATTCCCGATCGTGGTTCATTATTGGTTAAACAACTTGTAGTTGATCATAAACTCCTTTTTTACAAAAAATATTGTGAAACGCATATTGTCAAGAGATTTTTAGAAAGTCTTGCGATGCATTCTGAAACAAATCTATTATTTTCCCACATTTTATTATTTTTAAGATTTTTGCAAAGGAAAAGAAGATGGGGACTACAGAGATCCGGATAATCCCTCGGGATACATATCCTGTTCCGGCGGAGTGACCCACAAGAGAAAGTGTCCCCAAGGGCTAATTTGGAATGAAGAGGGAAAGTACTGCGATTGGCCAAAGAAACTTAAATCGAACACAAGGGGGAACCAACGTCCTTTCTATTTCAAGCACCCAGCAAACGTGATTCAAGTCTTGAAGAAGCGAACGAACGAAGGAAGAGTCGGACGCGGAAGGAAAATGAACGAATGGAAGAACACAAGAAATACTGAATGAATCAGTCACGGAAAGAACTGATAACAATTGAAAGGACTCAAAGTATCTCCTCCTGAAATAAATCATGTTTACTCGATTCAATTAAATTTTAATCTATCCAAAGTAAAAAATCGCATCAAAGTAAGAACGTCTTATGGATCCCTTTATTGATTAACGCCTCTCTTCCAATTTGCTTCGCGAAAACAAACCTTTATCGCCCTTTGCACTGTCAAATATTGCAATAACATTGTAATTAGTAACGGAAGCTGTCAGTTAATTAGTTCTCCTGCGACGTAAAGTTGTTTTCGCGGACCTATTTCACATAGATGGAGCGTTATGAAAAACTGATACAATTTCGTGTTCTACTTCACTGAGTAAAGGCAATGGAAAAGAGGTTGCTTCTCTCAGTTAAGCTCTACGAGGAAAATAATAAGCTTAACGCTGAACGCGTTTGTGCATTTTTTCTTAAGACAACAAAAACGTGATGTCTTACAGAAGAAAACAATTTGTATCGCGACTATCTGTTGCGAATGAAAGGACGGCCAGATAATGATATGGTTGTGTTACATGGTTTGCCTATTTACGAATTTGGTAGAGGATACCTGCCGGCGTGTTTGACAAGTGAACTTGATGTCATCGACGTTCACCACAAGACTCAAGGAGGGAGTTAACCCTCAATCAGTCTAAACAGGTTACTGTAAATAACTCTATTTTGCAACTGTCCAAAACACGTGAACCTCAGCCGATGGAAACTGTGTCACCAGCAGCATCGATTCAACTACTTCTGGTGCCACTACAAACTATCATTTACATAGCAACTCCTATAAACAGAGAATTGCGCCCTAACATGTATTTCTAAGGCGATATTCACTTAATTTATTTAAAAATTGCTTTAAATAATCAAAATACATTACTCTATGCAATGAATTACCTACTTTTTGACACGAGAAGGAGAGACTCCTGAAGATCGCGACATCAACAAACGATTGGCCGCTTTTAAGATTAACTTTCATCTTATCTCTCTACAGTGCATTTTCCCTCCATGTTCCGCACTTGAGACAATTTTTATATTAGCATCTTTCCCAACTAAACGATAGAGCATTGAATTCGCTGCAGTTCTCTGCTATAACCCAAAGTTAATTGGTATGCCCTTAAATCGTGTTAACCGCTAATTTGAGCTGATTGAATCTGATTTTAAAATCATCTGACCTGAATTTTTATTCAATTGAGGTTTAATTCAACGTTTGCAATCCTGCAGAATTTATGGGGAAGTCCATCAGAAACATTACTGCTAATTTATCCAAACTTCTCATTAGCATTTTAAGATGTTTGTTGTAATTAGTACCATGATAAAGGTGACCGGGCTTCTCAGCGGATTCCTTTGATTTCATAAATGGCGTAACCTTCTTTGAGAGTGTCATGTTGCTAGGCGTAGCTTGGTCATGAAAATTATCACTACCTAAGTTAGCGGTATTTCGCAAGGTACAAATTAAATTGACGCTCCCTGTTGAAGTTCAAAAGATTCCGTCTATCTCTCCCTGCCTATATATGAGCTTCATCGCTAACAGCTCCACTCACTAAGAACCCCACTCAACGAAAGAGCTTAGCAGTGAATTTGCAGCAGTTCTCTGTCATAACCACACGTCAATTGGTATGCCTTTCAATCGCTGATTTGATCTAATTGAATTTTTATTCAATTAAGGTTTAATTCAATGTTTAAAATTTCGTAGAAATTATAGGGTGCAGAAGTTTAAAAAACAATACTGCTAATTGATTAAAAATCCAATCTGTTCAATCTCATTAGCCGTTTAAGATTTTTTATCTAATTAGTACTCTAATAAATATGACTGGGCTTCTCAGCGGATTCCTTTGATTTCATAAAGGGTGTAAACTCCTTTGAGGGTGTCATGTTGCTAGGCGTACCTTGGAAATAGAGAATATTACTTCTGAAAGTTATAAGTATTTCGCAAGGAACACAAATGACGCTTCCTGTTCTAATTGCGGCTCAAAAGATTCCGTCTATCCCTCCCTGCCTATATAAGAGCTGCATCACTAACAGTCGGTTGCAGACAGAAGTCCATTGCCACAGATTTCATCAACAGATCGAAGTGAAGGGAACATGAAGGTACTGAAGAGAATCAGTAAGCATTTTAAGAAGAAGCCGAAGATTTCAACCGAAAAAATGACACCAGAGGAGAGAAGAGACAGTGACAGTGCCATGGTTCAGCATTCGCTTGAGAGCAGGCGTCGATCAAGTGAAACTGATGTCCTGGATCTGCGAAGACAGGAACATCTGGAGAAAATGAAAGAACTTTCCGAACGAAAGGCAGCAAGAAGCAGATGCCAAACCATGTCATGTAACAGTTACTTCACGATGGACCGAGAAAGTGACAGTATCTTCTTGAAGGATCCGCGCCTGACTGAAAACGCAAAGAAGCTGACGGCGGAACAGAGGCAGGCCTTAGAATTGGACATCTTCAAGCCGTTGGATTTCTACGAGATTTTGTTCAACAGAATGAAAGCAAAAGATGACGGCGAAGCTTCGGAAGAAGAGCAAGAAACGGAGAGCACAGAGTATAGTCTATTTTGATTGTGCAAAGAAAGCCGACATAACACTGGTGGACATCACAGACAGTAAAAACACGTATACCAGAAACTGTGGTTTAAAAAATTTCATGTGGAAGGTCGATCAATTAAACAACATACCATATTTCTCAATGACCGACCGCTATTTAGCCTGTTACAGAAATGCGGGGTTCTAATATGCGAGTTTTTACTGTATGATGACAAAATTCTCTGTGTTATATTTCTGTCTGACTCGGTTCGAAGTATGCGCCGCGAATGAGGCGTCCATTTTCGAACTGTACTTGAGATGGTTTGATGATACGAGAACTATTTAACTGTATCTTTCAATGATGAATCAATAAAATTTGGCCTTGCATTTTTTGTTTCATCAGTTGTGTTTTAAAAAGTGAACCTGTGCAATATTAAACTGTAATATACGAAGACGATAGCATGAAGGCAAGCAATAATTCGCAGCGTCCTTGAAAGTAGATCTTTGAAACCTTTGTTTCGCAAAATCCCAGAAAAATGCATTAATGCTAATAACGTGCTTGCCTGAGACAGTCCGCGTGTGTAAAGTAGTTGCCTCTTTCAGCCATTGAGTTTGTAAATGAGGTGCAAAATGAACAGGGCGAACATTCAATGGGGCGAAACGAACGAGTCTCAAAGTAAACGGGGAAAAAAGTGAACATGAAGGGAGAAACGAGAAGCGAAGTGAACGTAAGAGAAAGAAAACGAGAGAAACAATAAACGTGAAGCTAAGAAAACGGCACGTGAGGTGAACGTAACAAAGGTAAACGGGGGAAAAGAGAACGTGAGGCGAGCTCACGAGAAGCGAAATGAACGCGAAGGAAAATAAACGGGGCAAAACGTGAACGTGAAGGCGAGCAAACGGGGCGCGAAGTGAACGTGACGCAAAGCAAAAGGGACGAAAAAGAAACGTGAAGCCAAGCAAACGGGAAGAAAAGTGAACGTGATGGAAAATAAACGTGTTGCGAGGTAAAAAGATGCGAAGTAAACGTGACGTAAAGTGGAAGTGACGCAACGTAAACGGGGTCGCGGTAAACGTGACGCAAAGTAAACATGATCCGAAGTAAATGTGACTTTAAACGGAATGCAAAGTACACTTGACGTGAAGTAAACGGGAGGCGAAGTAAACGTGATTTTAAGTAAATGAGGGACGAAGTAAACGTGACGCGACATAAATGGGGAATGACTACTGAGAACAGCGGCAAATAGTTTTTCTCGTGCTACAGTAATTTTCTGGAGTTTCACTTACGATTTACTCATGGCTCATGATTGTGTTCAATTTTGTTTATTTTGTGTTTATTTGATTCGTGACAGTGATGTCGATTGCGACGAGAGGGCGGCCACAAACAAACGTCCTAATGGAAATACAAACACGTCATTATCTTCAACAGATGAGAGCTCCACTGCTAAAATATCTCTCAGGAATCAGATTATGGCCTTAACATACTCTTTCTAAGTCAGATGTAGCTTCAGATTTATTTTCATTTTGTTCTTCCTAATCTACGTCACTGTTTTCTTCTTATTTTTGACCCAACCGTGCATGAAACCGGCATTGCGAAAATCATTTATTTAATAACTCAGCTCAAACTAGAGAGGGCTTTCATGTGGAACCCATGTTCCAAGATCTGATCTAGGAGCACAAAATAAGTCTCTGTGCAAACAGAACAACGTCTGTTTCGTTTTTTAGGACTCATAAACTGTAGCACAGATCAAAAGCACCTTAGGGTCGGGAATACTATTGGCTTAGGCATGTTACAATGGACACAAGCTCTACGCAAACGGCTTTGGTTCCAACAGTTAGTTTCCCCTTGGAAAAAGCTCGAGAAAATGGCAAAAGGATTGAAATTTAAAAAAAAAGCCTTTGTCCTGACAAATGCAAATATTTCCTCTTGATTGAAAAAGCGAATGACATAAACGTAAATAACAAACAAGACGAAAAAAACGCTGATGATGCCGAAAAAGTCTTATGAATTATATTATAATTATATTATATATTAACAACACCACCTGGTACATTTTTCATATTTCGATCAGATATTCTCTGAAAGAAGGAGACCGTGTTGATTCGTGATTTATAACCAGCCTTGAATGAAAATGTTCTCGTCAGAAACTATGCCTTTTTAATTCGATTTCATTTTATAATACAGATTTCCCTCAGATCTGTTGACAAATTATGTGAACAATTTTTATTTTCTCAGAATAGTTATGAGTCTTTCTGACCAAAGTTCGAATGATTTTTTTTTCTTTGTCAGTTTTCAAATCAAGCTAAGGGCTGAGGCTTTCCCAGGCGCATGTTTTCATCATTGGTTAGGCACATAGTCACGATTGTTCATCTACCGTGGTCAACATCGATTCTGTCCCTGAAAAGACGCCGTCTTTGGATATGACGGTTTCAATATTATCACTGTTAATGCTACCAGTGAGATGTGCTTTACCTAACGCCATTCTCAAGTAAAAAGTTAAGGGTATTTTTGAAATCAGTCAATTCGTGGCAAACAACTTAACTGTTTTGCATTATTTTATGAAGAGACCGGTGGTCCATATCAGCGCACTAACGTTCAGAGGATCTGATGATTGCCCAAATTATTGGATTAAACTATTGTATTTCTTTCAAATGCTCGTATTTTTCATTAACTTCATAAATTTGAAATAATAATACCACAAAAGAACCGTATAATTCCCGGGACGTGTGTAAATTAACTAAATAAAAGAAGGTGTGCATTCATGCATACATAAATTAGTACAATTTTAACTTAAAATCCACGATGAGACCACGACTCAGAAATACGAAAGGCAAAAACGCACGCTCTCTTATACTGATCTTCTAAGGTAAGATCCGAATTTTCCCTTAAACAAAAGGGATTTTCACTTAAATAGTTTGTTGTGTAGACCATTTCTGGATTATATGCTCACCCATCTGATCACGTATTTATCCGTGACTCGTCGATAAATTTTATTTTTGTATGATTCGTTCGCCCACCAAAGACAGTCGCTTTTTTCTGCCTGCTCAAGTCAAAAATCTTTAGGGATTGCATTCAAAAGACAGTCTGAAATCTGAAAGGCCGCGAACATTATAAAGATCGATATTATTTACACTTCTCGAGATTTACACCACCGCGTCAATGTTTTTTCCCGAGGTGTTAACAAAGCAATAAGTCACTGAGTTTTACAAATGTTTGCGATTAAAATGAACTCTGATCGCAAATGAAAGAGAGTAGCTAAACGTCAAATTAATTTGTGAAAGGTAGCTGACGTTTTTTCTGTCTTTGACACAATTCTGACGACTTCGCTTTGAACGTCAAACTAATTAGTGAAATGTAACTGACGTTTTTCCTGTCTTTAACGCAATTCAGACGACTTCGCTTTGAATACTTAAACAAGCTGGAGTGTTATACATAAATCATATCGTTCGACATCGGACAACCTAGTGCGTATTTATGTGAGCGATTTCTAGACTGCATAGGAATTTGGAATGCTTTAACGGCGGAGTGTTAACTGCGTAAGTACAAAAAAAAAAGATATAACTATGACAAATCATGCTTATCATCAAACACGCCAAATCGAACAGAATTACAGCCCCTTGGAAATTAAGCAGTAAATTTCAATTGCCAATGAGATTGAAAGTACTAGGCCATGCTGTCCAATCAAAACCAAAGAAAAATATTGAGTGAATATAGGCTATGTCATCTCAAAACTAAAACTATTTATCTAACAAGGTCCAATGTCAACGTCTTCCTTAGCTATTTAACGAGCTGTTTGACACAATTGATTGAAAAAGTAAAGATAACAATACAATTATCATATTTTACAAAGCTATAATTCAAGACGGTAAAAGGCTTTTTTATTCTTACAAGGACCGTAAGTAATCCATTAAAGAGTTTCTTGCACCTCGCCGTCAGCACAAGTAGTCGTGACAATAGGCCTTTGAGTCGTCCAATTTAAGGATAAATCGCGATCGTAACTCCTTTTTAGTCCTAGCGATATATATTCGGCTAATTTGGAAAAACTACGCCAGTATTCAAGAGTGATGTACTTAGTAGTAGGGGATATTTGTGGCTGACATACATATAAATAGAGAAAATGCAAATGTAAACATAGAGTACACGATTATAAATTGTGTCACTTGTGTCACAGACAATGTTGATGAAATTGATTCTATCATAGCACCACAGCGAAGATCTAAAGAAGGCTACTAGAGGTTTCACTGATTCTCGCTAATTTGGACCTTGGCAATTCTGTGAGTATCTTGAATCGCTTTGTAAATACCTTAATTTTTTTTATTTTCGAGTGCGAACACTGCATAGCAAAATGCTTGACAACAGCAAGCTGAACCGGCTGAAAGCAAATTCAATCAGTTGGGAAGTGAATGAACAAAGTGGTTCGCTTTTGAGCTCGTTTGCTCGTAACAAGCTAAACAATTATTTACAGATCAATCAACTCAAACAAGGTAGCTTACTGCAGCAAATTACTCATTTTCAGTATCTAAAACAATTCACCTTTCCCTCGCTATTTGATCGAGCGTGCCTGCGTTGTTGACTCCAAGATGTCTTAGGTTGGAATCGATTCTTGCAAACCAAAGGTTTTTGGGGATTGAAAGATCGCAGGCAGTTTTACTTTGTCTTATTTTAATAGAGACCGAATTTTTTAAACGCGCGGAATTCATCACTCAATGACACCCTTACTGATGTATATGCCACAAGACCAATGTTTTTATTAGATGAGGGCACAGAGAGCACAGAAAGTTAAAATTGACTTATTCTATAATAAAAAAAAAACAAACATATAAACAAAACAATTAAGGTAAATAAACGATAAAACATGTGAGGGAATATCTATCTTTAGAACTCTGAGAAATTCTGAAAAGGTGAATTTAGCAGTTAGTTATCTGATTCAGATAACTAACTGCTCGAGGGTTTGAAATACCTCTTAGTTGAAAATTATAGCCTGGTTCTTTAATTATGATCCTCTCAAACAGCTGTAGTCACGGGGATCGCAGACATTAAACCTTTGTAGCGATTACAGGTATATACCACATTTTAGCGAACGTTGTAATTTTGGCTTTCACAGCCATCGCAAAAATCTTAAGATTTGTCTGGTTTACATATTTTCCTTATGAACGCAATTGGGTATCCTATGTGAACTTAATTTTAATTCCTCAGAAAGTAACACTGATATATACAACTCTAGATTACATGTTTTCTTTAAATATGAGTGCAATCTTCATCAACCAATAAGCTCCTTAAATACTACCAGTACAATAATTATCTTGCCCTCTCTTGCACCTCCGGTTTCCAAACAACCCAAAACTGAAAAATCAACGGAAGCATTACATCTGTGTTCCGCCATTTATTTTTTCGAAAACAAGTCTTCCCTTAAATTTTTTTCTTACTTAACTCTAAACCGTTACTTTTATAAAGAAAGAGACGAAACGAAATTGGTTGAACTATAATTTTGTTGAGCTGCTCAGTATTGAAAAATTCGCCTAGCTCATAATTTAAATTGCTTTGGCAAATTCTGGTCACGTTCTGCATTAAACACAAAGATAATAATTAAATTTTTGTGAATGCATCTGTTGTCAATGAGTGGTGTGAATCATAAGGAATCCGCGGTCAGCCGTTCACATAATAAAATACCAGCGTTATTGTTCACCTTGAAAAACCACACGCAAACATCCTTAGCCTTTAAGTTTTTTTCCTTTCAACTCTGCGTGCAAGGTAGTCATTTCCAATATTTTTTTGCAAGCTCTCCTTTGGAGGCAAAGAAAAGTCAAATGAATTTCATTCTTAGTTGTCATTTAACTGTGATTGACAAACAAACTCACCTCCTCTTCCTATCGCGTTTAGACCACAATTAATGCAAGCTTGGTTTATGCAAATGTCAAATAAACGACAGAAGAGTTTTCATCATTTTATTTGAAAGAAAGCCAGGGTAACGTCAAGGTAAGAGCGGTAACGACATTATTGTGTCTGTAGTGGCTACTTTAATTCAAAATTATCACTCAAAATCTTTTCTTGAGTACCAGACTAAAAATTGTGATAAAAAATAGAAAACTTGCTCGGCGTCCACTGTAAAGATAGAGATGCACTTACTGAAATTATTTTGTCGCCCGAATTTATCATTTTTCTTCCTACTTAGAGCTTTTCTTGATTTTTTTTTCTTAAGTAAACAGATATTTTTTCCTTTCAAAAAAAAAAACATCAATGGAAAACATACGGGCTACTTATTTTCTACTTAAAATTCCAATTCGTGTCATTGTTATTCGAGGCATTCGGTCTTTAAAAAATCTATTTGCTATTTCATTTTAAGTACGTTTTCATTGCAAACTTTTATTTTCCTTTATGTCATATTTTTGTTCAGTTTCCTCATGAAGTGGTACACTTCTAGACAGTTCATAAAGAAAAGAGTTCATTGAAGGGTAAACTTACTTCTCTATATAAATATATTTCTTAAATTAATAAATTTTTGATTTAATATTGAGATTCAAGTCAAGTTACATGTTCCAGTAGCGATTCAAACAAAATATCAACCGTTGTCAGAAACGCTAACGCCAAAAATTTCCAATGTTATATTTTTCCCTGGGCGCTGTGGAAAACGGGCACATCGTCCCAAGACAGATATTTAGACGTGCTTAAACTTTTCACGCTGATGACCACCTGCTCCTAGAAATTGATAACATCAAACCATAAACACCGCACATAAATTGAAAATGGTTTTGTCTCTTTCACTGAGTTGAATCTGATTTGCCTCAAGGTGTATGAAAAGATCGTCGATTGTCACTCGAACGTGCACGTGATTCTTAAGAATAAGTCAGATCCTACAACTTGAGAAATACATACAGTACGGAACAGCGAAAGTTTTGTGAAATTGTTCATTTAAACTGAAGCGTTGCTATGGAAAACTGAAATTTCTGAAACGCGCATACGCTTAGTGTTAGATAAAATTAACGAACTGATGCGATACGAATAAAACAAATCTTTATTTTGTCGAGTTTATTTCATATTCAGATCGCCAAATTTATCGCACTCGTTTATATTACATTTACTTTTGATCGACAAGAAGATTTGAAGAGATCACATAACCAATTGAATGTCGGAGCGACTGCGCTACCAACATGGAATACAACATGCAGATGCTAAATCCGCACAGTGATTGTAAAATTTATAAGACCATGGAAACAACTAATGATTTCTATGAAAAAAGGAACTGAAAATATTAAAAATCTGAAAAAAGGAAATTCAATGATAAACAGCGAGGTCTTAGGAAGTGTATGTCTTACGTTGTTGATTGGCTGCCTATAGATTCATTTAGTGTTGTTATTTCGCTGTCATTCCTTAAGTTTTCGTTATCATGAATTCTTCGTTCATATTTTTAAGACGAAAACATTCTGCTGTATTCAGAGTCATTGCTACCGCAAAATAAAACTAATCTGTATTTTGTCGAGTTTTCTTCATAGCCAGATCGCCAAATTTATTGCACTCGTTTGTATTACATTTTCTTTTGATCGATACAAGATTTGAAGGGATCACCTTACCAATTGCATGTCGGAGCGATTGCGCTACAAACATGGAATGCAACATTCAGATACTAAGTCCACACGGTGATTGTAAAATTATTAGACCATGGAAATATCTAATGAATTCTATGAAAAAAGGAACTAAAAATATTGAAAATCTGAAAAAGGAAGTTCAATGATTAACAGTGAGGTCTTAGGAAGTATATGTCTTACGTTGTTGATTGGCTGCCTATAGACTCATTCTGTCTTGTTATTTCGCTATAATTATTTAACTTTTCATTATCATGAATTTTTTGTTCATATTTTAATACAAAAACATTCTCCTATATCCAGAGTCGTTGTTACCGCAAAAAATCACTAGTATATGCTGCAGAACGAAAATCTCACCAGTAAGGTAAGTCTAAAGACGAATTTGTCCGATCTCGTTTTAAACTGGTACAACCGGTATTCATGAAGGGATTTTCTTGAGGTGAGCCTCATATTCCCTTGAATCGTACTATGAAATAATTTCATGAATAGTGATTTCAGAATGAATTAAAACAATGCAGAAGCCACAGACTAGTAGGTGAATTTAGACCATTTCTAAATAACCATTATTCGTCAACTAACTGAATTCACGCTAAAATCAATTTCTTCTTGAATATCTAATCCGTCGCGAAAAAGAAACAAACTTCTTAAATTTTAAAACAGTTTCTTGTTCCTTGCCTTACAGTCAAGTAAATTCTTACAAAATTCCATGTCGCTCTCCCAGCTCAGTTTTATTAAGACTTTGATCTGCATACCTGCGTTTTTTTGAAAATATTTTTAACCACGGAAACGCTCTAATCAAGATGACCTTTTTCTAATTGTGGTTACCCTTCTATTTTTAACAATATTTATTGCATGCAGAGCTCGAATAGTCCGATCTTCTTAGCGAGAGAAGTATGGGAAAGAAATGTCATTGGTAGCAGTGAATATTATTATGCGGAAGTCAAGGTCAGTCAAACTATGCTCCCTCTTTTCTAAGAATTCATAAATTGCTGAAGACAATGAGGTCTTTACCTTTTGAATTTAATTCCTGTTTTCAATAAGCATTCTTGGGTCAAACTCGTAAATTTATGAACCTCGTGAGAGGTTTAGGCACCACTTAAAGAATATCTCAGCGAATTAGGAGAAACTTGAAGACCTGCAGCGTGAAATACCGGAAACTTCATATGAAAGAAAAAATTCAAAGATGATATATAAACGCGAATGGAGTATCTGTAAAATACACTCTATAAAATTTCACCTTTTTTTATCATTTTTGGTTTGTGTTTCAGTTGCAATCTCCTCATTGAAAAATTGCTTTTATTTTAAACCGGAATTTAGTCTGATGAAAGACATACGAGATGCCTTTTTTTCCAGTTCGGAGTATTCAGTCTGATATATCCGGAATACAAAAAACAGCCTCCGGTCGATCATTCATTAGAAATAGGTCGCTTAAAACATATTTACTGCAAGTATTCCAAACATGTTTGTATGCATGAAATACCTCGAACAAAACATTCAGTCTGATCGGCGATACCTGCTGAGTTTCGGTTCCATCCACAAAACTGTAGACCAAATAAATAGTCAATAAATATCTTTGCAGTAAATCTACTCTTTTCCACTCCCACGACAGCTAGCAAAACAAATCTTGCACACATCACGTTAATAAAACTACATTACCACTTTTACACTGATGTAGAATTAAGGTCTTATTGTGTATTTGTAAATCCACTGAGCTCTGACATTGTGGTCCAACCGGCCTTGCAAGTTAGACATGCACAATCAGTTACATACAGCTTCCTTAAAATAGAATGCTGGCGGAATTTTGAAAGAGATTTGAGTACAAAGAGAAATCAGCAAGCGGATGTAGCAATCACCTGGTATTTTAAGACATTGTTTGCGGTCTGTCAAAACTGAGACGGTGGAGTGATTTCCGAAGGCGGATTTGAATTTGAAAAATCGTATTTCTTTTTTCATTGTGTGCGAAGTGAGAGGGAAATGTACAAGAAAAACAAAGCCACAGACGTAACGCCTGGAAATTAAAAAAATCTCTCTAATCTCAGTCCTGAATAGTTTGTGTTTTGCTTGAGAGAAATCATTGGCTTAATCGCTGGCACTGTCACCACAAGTATCAAGTGAGTAAGGTCTGGTAGGTAATACAAAAGATTTGTGTATCTGCAATATTTACCAGTCATTTTCTCAACGAAACTCGTAATATTAGAATGGTTTTATCACCATGATAAATGCTAAGTTTCTCCCATGGCTCCACACTGAAAGTTTAAATAGGTTTGGTAAGAAAAAGTCGATGTAAAAATCGTCTTTCAATTTTTGCAGGTTGAAACACGACACCGAGCTCACCCAAAAAACTATTGCCGATACATTCTACCAGAAGACTTTCCTGCGGTTACCGTCGTAAAAAAAGGTAAACAAAATTTGATATACATTTCAAGAATTTAAATGCTCCTTATTCACCTTTGGCCAGATTTCCTTTCGCTGATTCAGTTTTTCCCTTTGATGTCTTTTTTCTCCACAGAATTTCCTCTCAGCTTGAGTGCATATCGTGTCATTTTTTAAAACGACTCGAAACGTAAACATTTAATCGGAAGGAGACCCCATTTAGGACTCTTTCAATTAAGAAATCTGTGCTTGTGTGAAGTAAATTAGGAATCAGTCACGAAAAATTTGGAAGTTAATTGCTGCGTTTCTGGAAAAAAGACAGAGCCTTTGGTTAGTTTATTCTTGTCAGTAACAGGTAATTGAGATCCTAACGCCAAAAGCAAACCTCTTTGTACCTACGTGATGCAATAAACATTTGGTTTTTGGTTTGACCCAAGAGTATTTATCAGGAATTATAAAAAGACAAAATATCAGGGGAACTTTAAAATTTCGCTTTGAAAAATTCCCTTTCACTTTCAGATAATGGTTCGGTGAAAGTACAATTTAATGAATTGCTTTTAATAACTGCATTGGTGATTTCACCTTTTATAAAAGTTCGAGCGGTGTCTAATTTAATCTTATGACTGAAATATTTCAACGCAAATTTTAACCAAATCTAATTCATCTTTCTGCCTGCTCTAGAATTTTTTCATTATTAGAAAAGAGCATTGCCTTAAATGTGAAACACCTCATGAGATAACTTTCTTCATTCAATTTCAGATTAGAAATCATCTCCTAATCATGAACAATTCCTCTCAACACATTGCCGTGGGAACAGCGAGTTTCATGACTACTTCTGACGTCACGGCATGGTGTACTGCGTTTGCGGTCGAATCTGTCATTGTGGCAATCGGAAACTTGTTCATTATCACAGTCTTTGCCAAGACCATAGAGCTACGCAGACAACATCGCCATTACTTCCTAATGAACTTAGCCGTTGCTGATTTTTTCGTGGGAGGTCTTGCGGCGCCTCTGTTTGTTTACATCTTAGGAGGATTTTACAACTTATGGCCGTTTTCCAAGTACAAAGATACTTTGTACTCCATTAGCATATTCCTGGACATGTTCTCCGGGATTTCTTCAATCGCTTTCCTCTCCGCCATCGCTGTGGAAAGACTTTACTCAACGTTATACCCCACCAAGTATAGAAAGACAAAACGTTTCGCATACACAGTCATCGCGTTCTTATTATGGGCTATTTCCGCTGTGCTTCCAGGAATTAGAATTCATCTCGGAGAAGAATTTAACTCTCTATACACCTGGATGCCAATTGTTTGTATGCTGCTGGTTACCATCGGCTCCTCGTACATTGTTATCTGGGTCAAAGTCCTGTTCTTCAGTTCCAAGCGCTTGAATCAAAGCCGTGAAAGACGATTAAATGTAACTGTAACAATCTTAACTCTGACATCACTTTCAACATGGTTGCCGTTCATAGTCCTGAACATAGTCAATGAGTTTCACCCAGTGAGCATAGAGATAGAGGCTGTGTTTTCCACCAAGATACTTCATTACGGAAACTCTCTGGTTAACCCTTTCTTATTTGCCTTAAAAATGCCGCAGTTTAGAAAAGCGGCACAGAAAATATTTTGTAGTTTTCCGCGCCAGAAGCCAGCCTATCTTCCAAGCGAGAAAAGAAGATTGGATCATGATTCTTTCAGCTCACACAGCGAGCGAACTTCACCGGAAGTGCAGACTACTCCAGTTTGAAAATAAAAGTAACTATGCTTGTCTTTACCTATAATGTTGAATATAGATATTTATGACTCAATATCTCGATTGTACCAGGCAAATCTTTGGCGACTTTAGAACACTATTTTGCAGTTTTAGAGGACTTGTTCACTTATTAAATTTGTATTTGTGGGAATTACATCAGTTTAAGCAATATTTCACTCTCCGAGTAAAAATTTGTTGGCTACAACTGTGCCCTGTTAACATGGCCTTTTTGTGATTATCAAATTTTTTTTTTGTCTTAACTCTTTAACTCGAGCTCCTATGAGTGACCAAGATAGAATTTCTCACTACGAAATCGTTACAATATCAAGCAGGCAACTTTAGTCGGGGAAATCATATGTTAGCTTAAAACTTTTTTGCCTGGAGCAACCTTTGAGTTCCTAAAAAAAGCCTGGCGATCGATGGTCTACGTCTTCACCTCCATCTCCTCCCTCAGTGCAAAGTGGAGTTTTACCCAACTGCCTTTGCGATAATGTTTCTGCACTTATTGTTTTGTAGGTTGAACGAGCAGTGAAGTGATGGAAATTCGAAACACGACTCCACTGAGTGATATTTTGGAAAGTGTACCCATTCCAGGAACCTTTAGCCTTTAAAATCTCACCTAAGCAAAAAATTGTGTCATTATAATTATATAATAAGCTAAGTTGTGCACGCATTCTGATTGGTTCTCACTTATGATCTATTGAAGGACAGACGTATAGATGACGTCATCATTAAAACTTTTTTCCGTCTATTTTAATTCTTTATTATATAAAACAAATAGATTCCAAGTTGCCGTGCGTCTGTTCAGTAATAGATCACAGACATATCACATAGATTTGTAATACTTGCCTATGGATTACGTAGTAGCCGTTTACTGCTCTCGTGCAGCTGTATATATGGATAACACAGACCAATAAACGTCTCAGTATTTGTTTAAATTGTTCAAGTAATCCCTGTTAATACTTATTATAATTAAAATTGATAACACTATTTACAATTGATAAAAGAAGTACGTAGTAGATAATATTATTTACATATGCAAAGACTTAATAAAATACTAAAGTGTCTATTATGTACGACATAAAATACATTCAGAACAATGAGGGTCGGCCAGTAAGGAATTTAAATCAAGCTTTCTAATACGCTGCCTAAATACAGATAATGCGGGAAGGTCTCCTATATTTTTAGGTATTAGACTCCACAAATTTGGGCTAATGTATGTGATGGAATGCTTTCCATGTGTAGTTGTATTAAATCTGGGCACGGCGAACTCCTTGTTTCTCAGTGAATATTTGGTGTTTATAAAATAATTCAAATAGTACGCGCGCTCTGATTGGCCATAAAACCATTTTACATGAGCGTATGTAAACACGGTTTTCGTTCCTCTTTCATTAGTTATTTTATGAAAGAAATGTAAAATGGTTTCCGTGTTTACATAGCCTGATGTAAAAACTTGGGAGGTTGGGAGAACACTCGATATAAGCTGGAAACCACTCCGCTTCGCGTCGTGGTTTCCTACACTTATCTCGTGTTCTCCCAACCTCCCGCGTGTTTACATCAGGCTATGTAAACACGGAAACCATTTTACAATTTCTTCATTGTCATTTGGAAAAGGTCTGCAATATATTTCGGGCAAATGTTGTGTTTTGTCTTGTATATAAGAACAGCTGTATCATTGCGGTCGCCGACTTTTTCAGATAAACTTGTTGCTAGGATGTTTGAAAGCTAATGCAGTTTTTACGACAGGTATCGCTTTCTTCTTAAATCGTTCCCGACCGTTGTTTTGTTGCAGCGAAGAGATAGAATGTTTTACCAAGTCACCCCTGCTCTTTCCACCCAGCTGAGTCTTTTCTAAGGTTTGCATAACAGATTCCAAAAGGACTCTTTTTAATTCAGGCTCTTTTCTCCTGTGCGTTTCAAACGTATAGTGCTCTTTTAAAATATTGATTTCGGAATACGGAGAAATGCTCTGTTTTGGGTTCCATTGCGTTGAATAATGGCCCTTTGACGAGAAATCAATCGGCGGTAATTCTGTTTTGTCGTGACGTATGGTGTTTTTGAGCCACCTAGCTCCGCTCCGCTTAGCTAGGCCAAATTTCCTCCTGTTATCGAGAGAATTTAATCTATATTCTTTCTTTTGGGCAGAACATTTCGTCGCAACGTCACGCAGCCCTATTTTCTTATGATTCTTCGAGAAATCGCCGTTACTTTTCGAGAGATTTCGTAACAAAGGCCGAGTTCCCTTGCATGCAGAAGGCCGTTCATTTCCACTTTGCGAAAGATCAATTCCGACGCTGAAACCGTCTGCCAGAGTACGAGATTTCCAAATTGCTGCAGTCTTAGTTACAGCTTTCAGTTTTTTTACATGGCTTCCCACTTCGGGAAGTTTGTCTCCTTTCTTTGGTGGTGTGATACCCTTAACTGACTTTCTTTTGTCCAAGTTCTTAGCTAGCACCTCTCCTTTGCCAGGGATGTGTTGTTTGCTTGTCACCAAACTTGGCTTAGTGCGTTCATTACCTCCGATTGAATGTATCCTTGTTTCTTCATAACGTTTCTCTTCGTTATCGCCTACATCTTCTTCACTTTGTGCTTTATTTAACCGCGGACGTTCTTTTACCTCCAGGTTTTGAGATGCATTATCTGCGGCGCCGACGTTTGAATTCGCATCGACCTGATCCCCGCCAAATTTCTCTTCATTCCCCAAAGGAAACATAAAATCGGTGTCGTCATCCACACAAGGTTCATTGATGGTAATCTCTAAAAAATCCGGACCATCACCCACAGTTAAAGAACAAGAAGAAGACCTCGAGTGACCTGGGCTGAACATGGCTGAATAAAGAAAAAGTTAGCCTCCGAATGCTGTTTTAAACACCTAAGTATTTTATTCTGCAAGAAAATTATATGACAACAATCTTATTTTGGCACCTGGCGAGGTAACCTATGGAGACCACTCGATTTTTGAGATAACACTTGGAAACATAATTGTTTTATTAACAGATGAAAATAAAGGAGACTCAGCGTTGAACAAAGTACTTTAAGTGGTTTGCATACAAATTGCTTTTATCTTAGATTTACGGTTAACCTCTTCAGTTTAAGAGGGATTTATTGCTTCAAGCTCTTTCAACTTATTTTTATCGGTAACAAAAAAAAGACAAAACAAAACAAAACAAAAAAAACAAGTTCATATTACCGAAAACTTTTGAATTGCTGAAATGAAAAATTCCTCCCACGTAATGTAATCAAACTGAGAAGTAAAAAACAAAAAAGACAACTGAAAACAAAACAAAAAACACCTGAATTGGTCTTTGGAATTCTTGAGAATATTTATTACAATCGGCATTTTACTATTTACACGTTATTTTTATTATTCATGCTGTTAAGAGACATTGGAAGTAAGGTTTGTTAAACATTTCGAGCAAATTTTGATCAAATTGAATAAAATGTGTTCTAATTTTCAGGCTAAAACTAAGAAATTGCCGCCAGTGAAAGTATCACAAATGATTGATGATAGAAAAATCATATTTTGACTTAGGAATGAGATAACAAGTGACGCCGAATTGATCTTCCAACTTTAACTCTAATCAAGATAAAATAATGTCACATTATTTTCTCTTGCTGTAATTAAAGTCATGTTGAGAGCGGGACAAATTTTACGGGAAACAAAGAGCTCATTAACTTTTGTCTCGCTCTCAATTACTATAGTTTCTTAGCTTAGTTGGTAATAGAGCCCATCTAGTTTCTAGGTACAAGGATTCTCTTCCTAGCTCTAGCTTTCGAGTCGTGCGTTCCTTTTTTTTTTTCCTGTCAGACCTCTATTTCTGTAATGATGTTAACTGTCGCATGTAAGCATATGAAGATCAAGTCGTCATTTGACGTCTTTTATATCGTTTCATTGTAATTTACCAGAAGGACTTTAAAGAGAGCATAAATTATCCAACACGACCTGTTTGTATTTTTAACGATCATAACACTTCTCTATGGTGCTTTAAATTCACAGCCGTTAATTAAACCACTGTAGAAATAAAAACAAAGCTTACATGACGCCTGAGGGCTAGTTAGTGTTTACAATAATTCTTAGCTCGATTCGTCATCGAAAAAAGCCTTTGGCTTAAAAATTATGCTATTGTTTTGGACTCATCCGGTGGCTACTTTGGCAAGCAGAGCTTGTCTTCGTGGAGGAAGTTGATGCAGTTACTGCAGTTGCGTAATGCCTCGATCCTGTAGAAGAAAAATGTATTAAATGTAAATCGGCTTGTTAATAATGATTTCCAGTATATTGGTTTTACCGCTGCATTGTTATCACGGTCCATCGAAGATACCAATGCTCCACTTGTGAAGAGTTTGTTAGAATTTATGCTTTTTTCCAAATCTGTCATGTGCGCATTGGAAGTATGATTAAATAGCATGTCCTGGTCGCTTATTTCGTACACGCGGAGCCAAGGTAGCAACATAACCTGAAGCAGTTTAAGGCCGGGGCAAGAAAAGGAGGGGGACTTGGGTCACACTGTAAAAAGAAACTTTTCTCTAAGTTCAGTTCAGTGATGTTTTACAATTATTCAGTGAAGATCAACCATTCTTTTGCGCATTTCCTTTTCAGTTAGAGCTTTAATATGTTTATCTCGATCAATAAAGAATGCTTTTCAACATGGAACACAATGATAAAATTCTGGGAATGGACGTAGTCATGGCTTCACGACCAATTAAAGTAACTTAGCGAGATGTTTTAGTGTCTTATGTACGTATGGAGCAACACTGCGAGCGCTGTGAACGCCTCCGTGAAAATGAAAAGGTCGCACCTATATTTCTCCAATAAACATTATACACTTAATGTACGGTCCCAAGGGAAACAGTTAGTTTTGTTTTCCCAAGAGTCCTGATGTTTCCCTCGACCTCGTCTGGAGAAACATCAGGACTCGAGGGAAACAAAACTAACTAGTTTCCAGAGATACCATACATTAAGTGCTTTGTTATATATTTAGACTTTCCCTCAAACAATCATATGGCAAAAACATGCTGTTGTATTCGGCGCGCGGGCAACAACTGCATGACGAAGAATCAACCAATCACAATGCTCGTTTTGTTGAGTGAAAGTCTGGATATAACAATTTGAGTTCTTGACAGAATAATTAATTTCTCTTGTATTAAGAAACTAACACGTGTAATAATATGTTTATTGAGCGCAAATCAAGCATTTTCCTTACGAAAAGTTTCTGACATCACCATAGAGAAAGTTTGACAAAAACAATTCCTGACGCAGTTGGTTACGTCACCAAGAAACGTTTAATCACGCAATTTTGTGCGCACACTGAGGTACACTTATCATTTGGTGAAAACATAAAGATCGACCAATTATTTCAAAAATAAAAATTCCCCTGACTCGATGAGTTTACGAATTTTACATGATGTATTCAGGAATTGAGTGATCTGGCCGCACAATTCCGATCGATCGGCGTTAGAACTTTCCTAATGAACGGACACAGTATAGCTGGCACGCAGGTCAAATGGCGCGAGATGGGTATGCCTTTTAAGCCAATTTGGACCAACAATGGGGATACGTCATTGCTCTTTTACCACTTCAGCACCAACTAGATAACAGAGAAAAAAAGACAGAACCAAAATATATCATCATATATAGATCGCTCGCCCTAGGCAAATTTCGTCTGTAAGAGAACATGTAAACGGCTTCTCTGATCGAAAAGTCAGTCGCGAACTCATATCAACGTACAATTAGCTTGCTTCTGGGCTACCATGTGGGACTGTAATCATCTTTTTTGGAGTTTTTGCAAAGTCTGTTGTTTAATTGTCTGTATCGCAACGTAGGACAATTTTGCTCACCTGCTGTCTGTGCGTAATTGCGGTTGACACTGTTTGTTACTGCTGAACGTCTCTCAGTCCGAATACTGAAGTTGTGCATTTGCACGCATGGGTAAAAAAAAAAAACATTGGTAAACAAAATTCATTTGACCCATGGTATTATCTCTTGACAAGGTCATAACGAAAGAACGTTTTTTTTAGCGATCGAAAGAAGAGTTATTAGCGGAAATGACAATTAAAACGTTTAAACCTGGTTACGGCTGGTTATAATGGGCTTTATTTGCTCGATACTGTATAATAGTAATATAATTAATTTTTACAAATTATCCATTTTTCTGGAAACTTCCACCATCACAACGAGAAGAGTACTAAATTATCAGTTAATTTTGTTCAAGGTTTGGACAGGAAGACACTTAAAATGTTTTACTCAGGTTTACTTTATACTTGTCTGTAAATATATCCAGCAGCTGCGTTATCGGCGCCTTCATGTTGATTCCGGCTTGATAGCACATGATGAAATGAAGAATTTGGCAGGTTCTCTCTCTTCTATAGATTATTCTCGAACTTTTAGACGAAATAACTTAAGGTATAAGTTAAATAACAACGTGAATTAGCGAGACGTGTTGTTATTTCAATAGAGGTGTCATAAGGTGCCATCTTTTAAGACTCTCTGTTGCTTAGCAACTGTCAAAATACCATCTCGTTGAAATTCATAGAAAGTTTTGAGATTTTGTCCCGCTGAGGGTTGTAGATGGTTGCGATGGAGTTTGAACGAAATTGAAAACACTTGAAGCTCATCAAGACTTCAGTGAATAGATGGAAAGATTGTACGGAGCAATAGCTATGAAGAGGTCCGCGAACAATAGGAAATCATTTATACCACGGTTTTCCGCCGCTCAACTGCGCTTTCGAGACTGTAATTGTTGAATGCAGCTTGTAAGCGGGTTACTACTTGCACGCTTGGTACAGTCCTAATTTAAATTTCCGTTCGATATGTTTGTTTTATAAACTCTAGATTTTAAAAGTGATAACTTTGTGGAGTCTTTTAATAGCACGGTGCTGATCCGTTATTACCGAGTGTGACTCTATTCCGGTGTCGCGCCGACCGTTTTGAAGTGGGGTTATTTTCTAATAACTTCTACGATAACTTTAACTCATTTTCTACGTGATGGCTGTAGATGCTTGTAATAGTGGGACCTTACTGCTGCCATTTCTCGACGAATCTGGGTGGAATCAAGAATTAAGGGCGTTTGTATACCTGATAGCGCTGTTTTGGTGTTTCATGGGAATCGCCATTGTCGCCGATGTCTTCATGTGCGCGATTGAAACGATTACAAGCAAAACGAAAGAGGTCAAGGTACCGAAACAAGATAATCCAAGCGAAATGGACGTCGTGGAGATTCGAGTATGGAATGACACCGTCGCTAACCTAACATTGATGGCTTTAGGGTCATCAGCGCCGGAGATTTTACTAGCTATTATAGAAATAGTTATTCTGAATAAATTCGAGGCAGGTAAACTTGGGCCGAGCACGATTGTTGGTTCGGCAGCGTTCAATCTTCTCGTGATCACTGGAGTTTGTGTGATGAGTATTCCTACCCATGAACAGCGTAGGATCAAAGCTATCAAAGTGTTTGCAGTGACAGCTAGCTTCTCAATGTTAGCTTACATCTGGTTGTATTTAGCGCTTAGTGCAATTACGCCCGACGTAATCGACCTTTGGGAGGCAATACTCACATTTCTACTATTCCCGATTCTGGTTGTAGTGGCTTACATTGCCGACAAGGAGTATTGTTGCCCCGGGAAAGTCCAACCTCAGGATCCAGGAGTCCTCGAATTGGGTAAGTACTACTTAACTTTACTTAACAAGCTGAAATGTTCTCCTTCTTATTTTAATACAGGGATAAAATTTCAGGATTACGCAAAATTTCGATTGCTTTGTTTACCTTAATTTTGAACTGGACGATTTCTCTTTTCAACACTAACCCCATTCGCATTGAAGTTGTAATTTTTTTAATTCGTGAAGGAAATTAGAAATGTGTCTTGATTTAATGTTGTGAGTTTGCCTAGAGAACCATGTTGCTAAGTGTTTTGTCGAAAAATACACTGGTTGTTGGGGATAATCTGCAATTATCTGTGCCGTGCACATTTGAATAAATAGTGTAATTTTCGGTTATAAAGAATAATTATTCATTCCCACCTTACGTTTAAAACAAGTAGCAATATGTTTTTTCTAATGACGTTTCAGTTGCGATTTCATTTCACGTCAAAAAAGGAGAAGGAATTGCTAGAAATTTAAATGTGCTAAGATCTGTTGCTAGCGCACGAAAACCATTAATTTGTTCAGCTGTCATACTCAGAGTTACCTCAACGTCAAATAGGGATTATTTACATATTAGAAGCAGCTCTTTGCAGGAGACCGTTAATTTTTGCAACCGAATACCAAAATAAAACTTTTCACCAATTACAAAAAATATATATATATAGTTAATATATATATATATATCATTGCTTTGCATTATAAATTATCAGAACATAGGCAATTTACGTTATAGGGCTCTATTTAAAGGTAACGTGTCAATGACTAAAATTGATTGGAAAAATCAAGAATTGTTCTCATGCAGGTGTTGTAACTCTATGCAAATCCACTGTTTAGTTTGACATGTCAAGAGATATGTTTTTTTGTAAACGGGAAATATGGGTGTGATGAACTGTTACAATACCGTGTTCTCAGCCATTAACAGTGTGTTTCAAAGATCTGAAAAGTGGACATAAAATGATTTTGTTACAATTTTTGAAATTTGTCTCAAATGGATAACTATGGGATTTGGTTTCCCCACATGAGATTTTGAACAAGAACACTCATTAACCAGTTGACAATCAGGATTGTTATCTAGCTAATTAACAGGATCACAAATGTGTTACCCACATAATTTGCATCATTGGAACTATCTGGTGGTACTACAGTTTTTAAAATTGGTTTGCTCGCTACCTGTCAGTTTACTATTTTCACCAATTTATCAAATGCCAATTTCATTTTGACAATGAAAGTGCAGTTTGACATACTTGCATATTTACAAGTCAAGGGAAAAAATAAGATATTAAAACATTTTATATATACATACTGTCTGTATAAGTTTGTTTGTAAAAATTTTTATGTGCTATGATCATTACTATGTTGACTATGCCATGAAGATTTGGTTGTTGTATTTTGGGTTGTACTTTGTACTTGGTAATTTTTTTGGGATCTTAACTGGTGGAGGACAAACCAATTGACTTTGTATACATAAGGTACATTTACAGAGTTTGAGTGGGATGTCTGTTACAAAAAAAGAAGAATCTGTTGAATTTCACATGGAGCTGGACCAGGGAGCAGCAGATTCTAAATTTTTACGTGCTCTGAAACACTCCACTAGGCTGCATCCGCTTAAAATGCAAATGATTCACAGTGGGTTCTACTGTCTTCAGTTATTTTGTTTTTCAAATTCAGTGTCCAGAGGGATTGAAAGGGTATGGATATTTACCGTTTCATTCTTTTCATCTCAGACAATACACATAGCAGTACTGCAGAGTAAGGCTCTGTTCATAATAATAGGGCCTGTGAAACCAGACTGCCTGTAGCTTCCCTAATGGCTAGGGAAAAAAATTAATTTCTCAAGAAAAAAGTTTGTATGTGTCTGAACCTATATGAACAGGTATAAAAAATATGCTCTTTTTCATCAATTCTGCTTTAGAGAAGGAAGGGAAAAAATTAATGTAACTGGTGGATGGGGGAACTCTTTTAAAGTGTTATATTTTTTGAAATGTAGCTAACACTGTATTTGTGTATTTGCCTTATACAGCTGAGGGTGCTAAAACACTGTCCACCCCTACACATGATCCAGAGGTTGAAAGTTTTATCAAGGTAACTTTCTTTTCAACAGTTTTTTGGTGTGCCATTGAGAGTTATTAGGAAAAATATTTTTACTTTTGTACTTTAGGAAGTGAGCAGGAATCCCGATCTGTCAGAGGATGATGCAGCAATGCTTGTTGCCGCACATATTAAATCAAGGCAACCAAAGAACTACGGGTACTACCGAGTGGGTGCCATTAGGGATCTGGGAGGCAGTCATAAACTGAGACCAAAGATGGACCCCAAACTTAGAGTGGTACGTAGCTAAGCTTTTTACGGATAGAGCCTGTCACGATTCCTCTCAACAGATGTCAACAACTAACGATAAAATGCAAAGGATTTATTCAGAATATGAACACAGAAAATTAATCTAATCTAGAGAAGCTTGTGAATATTTTCTAATCCAAACTTTATAATAAGATATATTTTTTATTGTTATAACAGATTTACGAAGAATTGTCGGAGGTTGGTTTTTCTTCATCTGGAGCTACTGCCATCATGAGTCATGCCTTAGGTGAGTACAAAAAAGCCTATCCGAAGGACTAACCCTGAAATCTCCAACGAGGGAGCAATCTCCCATGGGGGAGCACGATCCCCATGCCTTATGGGCCATTTTCCCCCCTCAGTCTAATCTTATTTCATTGATTGCAGCTGGTAAAGTACAACCTGCTCGTGTGGAGTTTGCTGCTCCGGAATTTGCTGTCCTAGAGAGCGACAAAATTGTAAAGATTGGTGTGAAAAGATCTGGAAACACGAAAATTACAGCCAGTGTAAAGTAAGAACGTTTAACCCTTACACGTTAAAAAAATCCTAGATTACGAGCAAGGAGCGTTTGCTGTGCAAATTTATACTTCTTCAATTGGCCTAAGAGAAACGTGGTTTGAAGCCCAAATCGAAAACTGGAACAAATTGATGTAGTTTTGCAAAAAATCTTCAGAAGCATTGCTCGTCCTCAGGGTTCAGTTGTTCGAAGGCTGATTAGAGCTCGCCCAAGGTTAATTCTTATTCCGGATTCCTTAATTCCTTTGTTCAAAAGCCTTTTTTAGATAATTTTTTGTTTTTCTTCTAGGGCATCCATTCATCAAATTGTAGCCAAATTGCACTGAATTTTCTTTTAAAGCTTTCAGGTCTGAAATTAGATCTCACACTTACCCTGGGTTATTTTAACTCAATTACGAACAAATCGGCCCCGGGGTACAACTTGCAATATTGAGTTACTCACATCCCGAAACTTGGATGACTAAATCAAGCTGATATGTTGACTCTGAAATTTTGCGCTCTTTTGTCAGTGAAGTGTGCACAAGTATTAAGAAACGAATATATATTGTTACTTTTTCCCACAGCTATGAGACTATAAACGGCACAGCCATGGCTGGATCTGACTACGAAGCCAAAAGAGACGTGCTTGTCTTCCAACCCGGTGAAAACTTGAAACATATCAACATTACTATCATCGATGACAATGAATGGGAAGAGAACGAAGTTTTCTTCTTGAAATTGGCCAGATTTGACTACAAGGACGACACTGTTGAAATAGGAGAACAAAGCATTACTGAAGTCACTATTATAAATGATGACGGTGAGTTGGGTCTAGAGTAAGTTAAAACGCGAATTAGCTACAGATGTGTTCATCGAAAAATGAAACACGCTATTTGCGCTCTGCAACATCAGCTAACAAAACACATTATGGCAAGTTTTTTTTTTAGACTCAATTTCGTACACAGCTCATGTAGAATGCGCTGATATTCTTTTCGTTTGATTTTCAGAACCCGGAACCTTTTCACTGGAGAATCCAAGCTTTGTAATTAAAGAGAGTATTGGGAAAGCTTACATCAAAGTCAACCGTACCCAGGGTACAGACGGGAGGGTGGAGGTCACTTGGAAAACCACGGATCAAACGGCAGTAAACGGCAAAGATTACCATGGAGGGTCTGGCACGTTGGTCTTTGAACACGGCGAACAAGCAAAATCAATTGCAATAGACATTATCGATGATAAAGATTTTGAGAAAGACGAAACGTTTCTTGTAGAACTCATCAAAACCTCAGCAGGAGCAAAGATAGGTCATATTCGAAGCGCTGCGGTCAATATTGTGAATGATGACGGTAAGCAATAATAGACTTTCTTGTTATGCTTTCTGATAGTTTGATAGATATTTGTAAAATTGGAGCTTTAATTTGCATTAAAAATTTGCACGCTATAATTATCATTACTAGTGTTTTTATCGTGATTGTTAATCATCACCATTCTACAGTTTTAAGATTGAGAGCTACTCTAACGAACAAAGCGTCAATACGACGATTCTGTTAATAAAATCTGAATTTGGACAAAGGCACAAACAGCCAGCCACGATTATTCACCCATAATTCGCTTATATTATTTCAACAACTTCGTTAAAATTTATCATGTTTGTTTATACCTTTTCGTTAGCTCTTACCTATTTGTGGACAGCTATAAACAAAAAAAACTAGACGTTGAGATCGGCCGAGATACATCACGTAATCTTTTAAAAACTTTTGGCGCCGGCATACCATTTTTAGCTGTTGAATTTTGCGTGACAAAGTTGTTATATTTTTGTGTTCTCCAGAGTATCGCAGATTATTTGACCGAGTTGTTGCACTCACTCACATAAATCTCCGCCGTTTGGAGCTGGGGTCCGAGTCCTGGGCGTCGCAATTCCGTGAGGCGATGTCAGTAAATGGCGGAGATGTGGAAAATGCCACTGCCATCGATTACGTCATGCACTTCTTCACCTTTGCTTGGAAGGTGCGATAGACTTTTAACAAATCTATTTTATGCGTACAGTATTACTGTTTTCCTTTACCTGTTTATTGGTCTTATTTCTAGGCGGCTTTTTCTGTGCTTACAGTGTCCAACTGTAAGTGAGTAGTCGGAAAATGCGTGTGATGCGTTAATTTCCAACATGTAATTTTCTTTCTCATTTTCGGCAGGTTATCTTCGCCATAATTCCCCCTTGTACTTGGCTTGGTGGTTGGGTGACATTTTGTGTCGCTCTAATGATGATCGGCCTAGTCACCACCATAGTTGGAGACTTAGCCACCATATTTGGATGTCTAATTGGACTAAAAGATGAAGCGACCGCCATCTTGTTTGTGGCTCTCGGCACCAGTCTCCCAGACTTGTTTGCTAGCAAAACTGCGGCGGTGAATGAGAAGTACGCCGATGCGTCTGTAGGAAATGTCACCGGTAGCAACTCTGTGAATGTTTTCTTGGGACTGGGATTGCCGTGGGTGATTGCTGCGAGTTACCATATGGCTAAGGTAAGAAGGATATCACTATCTTGAACTAAAAGGTCGAATTTTAAGCTTCGAGTACATATAGAATGCGGTAAAGAACTTAAAGAGAGAGATTGAAACATTGGCCCGCTAGAATCGTTCAAGTGGTCATTTACAGTCCGTGTCAATCTCCAAGCACAATAGTACTCCTTTTAATGGGAAATTGCGAGTCACCGCCGACTGACCAAAAGTACTATAAATGGTCGATTCAGATAACGAAAAAACCCTGTTTGAACTGCAACAAAAGCCCTTTGTTTCGATTTAGGGCTTTTAACTAGTTGTGGATATTTTCGTATTTTTCGCAGCATTACAGTACATATCACGCACAAATTAATCTCATTTTCATACGAATGGTTGGGTGCCGGCCTCTCTTTGAAAGAGAGGCCAAAGTTGATTCGGAAATTGCGTATTCTGTGCGCAAGTGTCATTGGGTAAAATACTCAAACAGCGAATAGCGTTGAAGGCACGCTCTGATTGGCCACTCAAACTCCGGAAATCCTTTGCTATTCGACTTTGAGCAACTCGTGTGGGATTTGCGCACGAAAATGTATTAATCGTTGCAGGAACAAATGAATTAAAATCATCTTTTTGAATGTTATTATCTCACTGTGTTAGTACATAATAAAATACTCCATGTCAGTGTTTGTGAACGTAAGTCTGTGAGATAATTTTCATAGCCAAGTGATTATTTGCTTAAGGATGTCTCTTTGTCGTTTTTTTTGTTCATTGTAGGGCACAGTGTTCGAAGTGAAGGCAGGGACATTATCCACAAGTGTTATCACATACAGTTGTTGCGCGGTCTTGTGTTTTGTGCTCCTTTTGGTACGAAGATATTCAAAATTTATGGGCCGCGCTGAGCTTGGAGGGCCAAATGTTACCAAATACGTATCTGGGGTCTTCTTAATATTTTTATGGTTCGTTTACGTTTTAATTTCTTGCCTCGTTATTTATGAGATAATCACATTTTAAAGCAATGTTTTATTCAATGTAAATACGCAAGGATAGTAACAAAGAGGCAGTTATTTAAATTATTCCACGACACTTGGGAAATGATTAGATTCGTTATCTGTACATGAGATAAATTGGAACGGACAATAAATCGTATTTCTTCGGGGGAGGGGGGGGGAGAGAGGGGCAGTGGTTGTCGTCACTCGTGACCACGTGAATGGGGTTTTACGATAGCCAACCACCTTCCTGGCCTTAAAAGTATAAAGTTATTTCTTAAAAATGTAAATCATTTCCACTTACCACTTAATGTTTTATCAACGTGTGGTGAATCCCTCGATTTAATCACCTTTTTCGTCTGTTTACTGATTGTTTTCTAACATACAGGAAATTTACGAGCGTTTCATTTCGTTTTCATTGTGAAACATAGACATACCACGAACAGAAGGACTCAGTTGGAGAGTGAATCAAAAATCTATTTATTTTGTACAGTAACTTAAAAATACAAAGCCTCTATGCAACACAAAGTACACCGTTACAGATGCGTAGCACTTTTAACACAAAAGCTTATCTGAACAGACCTGGATGCTTCTTTATTCCCCTTCGTTTGTTTCATTATTTATTGGAAGATTTGTAAATAGGTAGAAGCGAAAATCTGTTTTTCAGTAGTGTTTTATATATTACGGAACAGTGGATATTTCGCTTCTTATCTTTAAAGCTAGTTTTGTGACGTTTATATTGAAAAAGTGAACCGCTAGTAAAGAGATTTTGGCACGTTAGATCTCGCAGGTACTTTGAATGAAAAAGCTTGTATGCTTGTCAGAAAAAAAATAAGTAAATGCTAAAACTGACCGGGATGCATTTGAAATTCGTAACTGCGAGAAACGGAAGAAGTTATTGCACTGAAGTCATAGCATTTTAGAAATAGTTTATTTCGTCACGTGCCGGCATATTTGCGTTACTTTTGAACGGCGGTAAGAGGTCATGAAAGGGGTTTCGTATTGACCAATTTCTGTGAGTACGTGATGTTGCATGTTACAAAAAAATGTTTCGTGTTTCACGCGACAAATAGTGACTGTTTGGCCGCAAAATTTGAGATTTAGAACCGTTATATAGAAATATTCTGAAGACGTTTTGACGAAAATAATTCAGTTTGCTTTTCCAGCAATTCGTCTTTTGGGACTTTTTTATGATAGGTGGAGCTCTTGTTTCGTAGATTGCTTCAGAATTCATGTTTCAGTGAGGAAATTGACTCAATTTGTTTTCCTTTACTGGCTAGGAAAACTCATTTTCAACGTTCCATGGGCGCAAAGTATTCCGACATAAATTTGTGCTTTTAAGAGAATTTCAAAAAGCTCGAAAGTTGAACACAATTCCTATTTGAACTTGTGACATTCCGTTACTAAATCACCATCAGAAGAATCTTGGAGAAAATATAGATTGCATCACGTTATCATTATAGAAGCAATTTAGATCTCTACTTCACATTGATTGTAGATTGAAGTACCTAATAATAATAATAAAAAAGATTTATCACAAGAATTGTTTACGAGTTTTTTGACAGTGTTTTAAGTCAGGAGTTGAAACGATGTTCTTTATCTTTTATTCTTTACACCTGGGGCTTTTGACCCTCAAAGATCGGAACATTTGAAATCAAATTTCCTCTAACTCTCTAATGTTTTCACGCTATTCCGTCAAGTAAATCTGCGTTAACAAATTGAAAGGAAACTTTTGAGTTTTTGTGAGAGACCCCGTGGGATGACCGATCGGGAGAGACAAGTGTTTTGCTTGGAACAACCGAGTTCACAGCTTTTTGCCCCATTAATAAAATTTGGAAAAATGAAGAAAACATAACGCATTCTTTTTTCCTTGTGCTGCTAAACTCTGGTGCTCCCTTCTTCCCCCCCCCCTCCCTCCCCCCAATTTTCATGCACACTTTGCCGCTGTTTAATACAATGTTTGATCAAAACAACTACCCACTAGGCTCAACAAGCCATTGAAACATCAGTCAGAGTTCTCAACTAACAGTTCTTTCTAAGACTAATCACATCTAGACTATCAAATGACATGATCAGGACTTGACCCTCTCACTCCCAAGACCTAACTAGTAATTCTCCTTACTGTCTACCATACAACTCTTATGATGTTGGTTTGTAGAATTCAGTACTGGATCACCTAATCATCCTCTAATTGATATTTTTTCCTTTGTTTGATTTTCTATTGAACTGTAAGAAGAAATTCTTTCTAGGTCACTTATGGAAATTAAATGGTTAACTTCTCAGTTCAAATTAATTCCATCCCTTGGACTTTTCTGTTCTGTTCCTCTCTGAGTTCCTCCAATGTCTGTCCTATCATTTCCCTCAGTTCTTGTACAAGTGGGTGATTTCCATTAGTTACTTTCAGAATGGCTTCTGCCTGCAGCAGTGACTGAAAACCATCTTTAAGTTTGTCCAAGTAGACTTGAAGTTTGCCTGAAAATCAGATTAAGACCCATTTCAAATCATCAAGGCTTTCTCATGTCCTGAGGAAGTGAAATTCTTAATTGAAATCAGAGACAATGAAAAAAACCAGGAAGACACTGCGAGTGGAGCTCACTTTTCTTCCAGAGAGTAAAATTTGAATTGATCATTTATGAATTGAAAGCAGCTCTGGACGTTTTTGCCCATGTGTTATCTGCCATGGGCAAGGTCTGTATAATTGGATAAAATACTGTGTACTGGGGCTTGAGTAGGAACAAAGGTCTTCTTTGGGTTCAACAGGCAATATGATAGGTCTTTCATCTTTTCTTAACTGTTTATTGACCAAAGGACAGTTTTCCAAACCTTTATTGTATTATTAGGCTACATTTAAATGACACCCTCATTAAGCTGTAATGGATACAGAGAGATTTCAATTAAATCACCTACCAATTCTGAACAACTGAATGCCAACACTTGGATGATTCCTAGGATAATACAGCTTGTATGCATCCATTGTTTGAAGTCCAAAAGCTAGGGCTCTGTCCCAAAACTCCAAATTAATACAGGCATCCATAGCTTTATCAAGAATGCCAATTCTGCTGTAATTTAATTTATGAAAGAAACCTCTCTGTTCATCTAGGACATTCTCAGCGAGGTCAAGAATACTGTTATAGTCATCAGTTTTCTCCAATGCTTTTATTTCCTTTAAAGCTTCTTCAGATTTTGAGATATTTCCTTCTGCTTTGGTTACCATTGCTTTATTGGATGCTTGTTTACCACAAGTGTTGCAAGCAGCAAAGCCTCCTCCTGCAAAAAGAGCTTATGTCAGAAGAATATTTCAAATAAGAGCACAGTAGACTCTTACACAAAAGCAAGGTTAGATGACTGCACTTGACCTTAGAGGTTCACAGAGTGGTGCTTTCCAGGGTACCTACAGTCGATTTCCATATCATGAAGTGAAAAGGACTATAATTGCTATCTAACTTAGGAAGTTCATTGCAGGTCTTCATCCTGTCCTCACTCCCCTCAATCAATTTAGTTTCCCCAGAAGTTTTCTTACACCTTTTTCCTTCCAGAAGGGGCAGAGGTATTGTGACGGTATAGTGTCCTGCCCCAGAATACACCACAGTGACCCTGTGGGGCTCAAAATCAAACCTTTTGGTCTTGGATCCAGTGCGTTGAACACTGACCACCCTGTATGCTTCAACATGCCTCACAATTCTTTTGGAAAACCCTTCTACCTGTGTGCTGGGTGATCATACAAATTACATGCAACATGATGCAATCCTCAACCTACAGAGTGCACACATTTTAATAATCTTCTTTATAATAATGAATGGTAGCATACAGTACCTGATCACTCCAAAGGCACAAGTAAAATTAAAAAATGGCTAGAGAAGAATATAACACAATTTATCTTGGAAAATATGAATTATCACCTGCTAAATCCCTTGGCAATGCGCCATTGCAATGAGAGTTAGAACACTGCAGGCTCAACATAAGTCCATCTTCCTCTAGTGGAGAGTTACACTTCAAACAATGACAATCAAATGAATAACGACTTTTTAAGTCTTCCTTCCTCTGGTAGCTTGGGCAAAGCAGTTCTGTGTAGCTTATTGTAAGTTCATCACCTTGCTTGATATTTTCTGTTGCATGTATAAGGAGTTTTGTGCCATTGAAAACAGCAACACAGTTTGGAGCACATGAGTGGTTGAGAAGGGAAGGAATTTCATAAATACCAACACCTAGAAGAGGAGTGAAAATCGTTTCTTACCTTGTGCATTTTCAGTATAGTATATCCAAAGAGCTTGCAAATCCCCTGGCAGTTATAAGAAATATACCAGCAAGGCTTTATCAAAGCTGACTGATTGACCGAGTAACTGCCTGAATGAATGACTGATTGATCGACTGTCTAATTGATTGACTGTCTAATTGTTCCACTGAAAAACTGACTGAGCAACTGACTGATCGACTGACTGACTTTTGGAATGAATGACTGACTGACTGTCTGATTGACTGACTGAATGACCAACTAACCCAGTTGACTGACCCACCCACCCACTTATTAACTGTATGACTCATGGAAAAACCAACAATGGGAAGAATGCTGTAACTGCTTCCATCAACACTGAATGTTACTGCTTCCGAGAGAAGCTGCAAAATATTTTAATGCTTTTTGGATAGAAAATCTTAGTTAGTGTTTCAGTTCAGGAAAAGACCCTGTATAATTGAGATCGCTTTTGGAATAAAAAACAAGTTTATACTGTCACTCTTGACAGAGTAATTAAGACTTGTGAATGTTGCTAGACAATAACTTATTTTTTGACCATAGTTTTGATTCAAAGCTAAACTCATAGCTAGTTTTCCCTTTCTTTTCAGCTGAATTAATTTCCATGTGCTTGTTTCCAAGATTACCTCACAATACTTAGGCAATTTCTTAATGTAATGATCTCAGTTGACCACATTGATACGAGGATGCCCCAAGGAATAGGAAAAGGAAAAACAGAAAACAGATGCTATACTGGTTTGGTGTCTATGGTATGCCTGTGTATCAACCCATGAATCAAGATTCAATTCTAGCTTGAAAGGAAAATTTACAGATGGTCACATGGATGGACAGACGGATGGTTACATGAACTGCCAGCTGGATGGACTGACTAACTGATGGACTGACTGACTAATGGACAGACAAGCAGACCAACAGATTGACTGAACTACTGGCTGACTGACTGACTGACTAACTGTACAGCAGACTGACATTCCTTACTTTGATTTTTATAATGAACATAGAGTCTTTCATACCCAAGGGCTGCAGTTCAGCATCACAAATAGTAAAACTGTTGCAGGATATTTTACCAAAAAGGGCAAATAGGTGGTCATCTGAGTATTTATGAAAATCGCCCTCGCCTAAAAAGAGTTTAAGAGCTACCAATATAGCTGAAAAGGCCTCTTTTCTTTGATCATCAAACTTGTCAGAATGAAAGACGAGACTCGAGTAAACAGATCTGACAGAAGAAACAGAAGGTTTGGCAGATTGTTCCTGTTGTGTGATTCTCGCCATGAGTCGTACAAGATCGGTTGGGATATTCGGTGAAATATTCAAAGTGAGTTCGCATTCGGTTTTATGATCCTTCCAAGCGCTCTTCTGGCATTCACGGTTACAATAACGTGCAAATTTACACTTAGAACAACGCTGAAGGTCTTCGCTTTTAGCAAAACAAAAGTCGCAGCACAGACCTCGCACACTGTTACATAAAACGTAGACTAAAGGAGTAGATCCCAGTACTTTATCTCCGGGTGTTAACGATTTTGAGGCTCTTAATCCGCGTCCTTTCTGCTCTCCGGAGTCAAAAATCTCGAAAACCTCTACACAAAGTTTTGCGTCCGCCATGTTGGAAATTTGAACGCTGAAAGAAATACAGACGGCTCAATAACAAACTACTTCAGGACTCGTATATAAGCAATAAACTGCTGTAACGAAATCCGCTGTCTGAAACGTTTGTAGATTCAAACATGGCGGTAAAATCACACTTTTGCACTAGTTGATCTATGAAAATGACTTTGGCTCCAAATCCGAAACAAAAATTCCGTTCATATCTGTGGAGAATGCTTAAAGTTGGAATTCATGAGAGTTGAAACACTTTTCAAACGGATCTTGCCATTGCCATTTTCAGAAACGTGCGAAAAAAGGCATCTACCTCGTCACATTTCGAGAATCTTATTTCATTCAAAGAAAGGCGATGCTTGTAGAACTTGCACTTATCCTTTACATTTGCCTGTGAAAGATGAAGCTACTTTGTATTTGCATGTAAGTATTGCTTTTATGAATTCTTGTCCTTCTCACGTCAATTCAGTTAATGAATATAGTCTCCAGTAGGTCACTGATTGTAGGTGTAAGTTACTAGGCTCTAGTTATGAAAGAGGGTAAATTACCCAACAAAACCTTGAACTTAGTTTAAATATGATGCATATTATTAAATTACATATACGTAGTTCTTTTAAAAAATATTTTCCATGTTATTATTTCAGTGGCCCTACTGCAAGCAGATTTGTTCATTTTGCAACTTCAACAAATACATAAGGTAAGTCAGGTGTACATGTAAAAAAAATCAAAATTTTTATTTATTACCAGTTAGGCATGGTAAAATGTTCTTATTTTTTGTTATGATGTTACATTTAGTGTTGATGATACCCTAGTGTGCACACCAATTCTTTATTTAAACGTTCATTTTACTTGCCAGTATCATTGCAGCACACATACCTGCAACTACAGCATTTTGATTATGCCCATATGGATTCTGAAAGTTTGGTTGTATTGCACGCTGCTAAAAAGCTTTAGATCCACTCAAGCTCTACCATACTGTGTAGACTGGATGGTACTGAAGAAATGTCTCTATGGATTTCCAATTTCCTCAACATATCAGCTTTTGTGAACATGAAAGTGATCTTTGCGGTTATAAACACTACTTGAGCAGTAGTGAAAATAAGGCCTGAAAAAAATTCAGGCCTGTATGGGATTTGAACCCATGACCTCTGCAATACTGCTGCAGTGTTCCATAGTGCATCACAGTAGTAATGGGTTAAAATCCCATACAGGCCTGAAAATTTTTTTTCAGGCCTTATTTTCACTACTGCTCATGTAGTGTTTATTACTGTGAAGATTGCTTTCATACTCACGTCTTTATCCGTAGTTCAAATAGATGACTTTCATATATTCACAGTAGTATATCAGCTTTTGTTTGGAATTTCTGTGTTTCTCATGGAATAATTTTTCTGTGATATCTTTCTTTGAATGATAGATATTACATTGAGTTCCATGTACTCTTTTGTTAGTTGTGTCTCTTTCCCTCTCCCAGTCTGATTTCTTTTTGTTCATCAGTTGATTAACCCGGGAAAGACGATATGCTTGTAGAGTACTCCTTACTTGACTTCTCTACAATGTATGGATATTAGTTTGATTGTGTAGTCTAATCCTATGGCCCAAGAGTGACAAAGTTTTCTTTTTTCTTCTGTGTGCCTTCTCTTTCAGTAAGAATGTGGACCACGATCGCATGAGAAAATGCCTTGTGACTGAAACAGAAACCTTATTGAAGTTGTCTGGTGTGAAAAAGATTAGCTCAGTTTACTTTGGAGGAGGTAAAGTTTTCATTACTTCACTGCAGAATCCATTAATACATGTAACTTTATAGTTCTATAAAGTTATATAAATTTATAGGGAGCAACTACAGCATCAATCAATTACTACATAAAAAGTACATTTTTGAAGCATTCAAGCAAGATACTCGAAGACACCCAAAACTGACCATCCACAGTGCAATAAATGAATAAATCTCCAAATTATGCCCGAAGAATTGGTTTTCATGACAGTGTTCTTGGCTATTTTTCACTTTTTGAGCTTTAAGCTGCCAGGTTCTTTTGTTTTTTTTTTGTTGTCTGTTTGAATATAATTTTTTGTGTCTTCCTTTTGGGGCTTTTCATTTTAGGAACACCAAGTTTGGCAGAACCTTCAACAATTTCTTCAGTACTTGAAGCTGTTTCAACCATTTGTTATATACCTTCTGAGGCAGAGGTGACACTTGAAGCTAACCCCACTTCAGCTGAAACTGAAAAACTCAGGTGAAATAGACAGAAAATGCATCAAATAATCATTTTTGTTCTGTGGTTTTTATATCCTAGTTTAAAATTTCTGGATCAATATCAGTATCTGGGCAACTGCCCACCTACCCCTCCCTTAACCCAACATCAACCTTAACTTGTTGTCAATTGACTGTTGTTGAGTTAGGGGAGGGGTAGGTGGACAGTTGCCCAGATACTGATATTGATCCAAATTTCTTTTCTCCCTCCTGATTTTATCAGGTACATACCTCACAGACAGTTTTCCAATGCCCTAAAATTTATGCTCTAACTTCCATGTGGAGAAGCACCTTGAAAACATCATGTTTTGCATGATAAGAACATAACATTAAGACTACTTGTGGGAAGTAGTCTTGCATGCTAAATATTGGTCCAGTGTTTCCTTTCTTAAGTCTGTGTGAAAACTCAGGTAGTAAAGTGCTCTTAAAAAAGTAAATATTATCAATAATTCAAGTACAGAATGGTAGTTAACTTAACTTAAGGGTTAATCTCTTGCTCTATGATTTTAGTCATTTCCATGCTGCTGGAATTAATCGTCTCTCCCTTGGAATCCAGGTATTGATAACTGAAGTTATAAGTTCTTTTAAAGTTTATTTTTTTTCTTTAGAAAGAGTGAATTGTTAGCTGTATTTTTCTGCAAGCCTGTCATGTTTCCTTTTTGCTAGGCCTTCAGTACAAGAGATTTGCTTCTTTTAGGAAGAGACAATACCATTAGAGATTCATTAAGGTAAGGTAAAATAAAATGAAATGATCAGAAACACTACAATGCAAATAAACCAATGGTTATGAATCCTGAGCATTCCCAGTTCTAAACGTTAGTTCAAATTTCTTGTAGCTGCTTTGATATTTTTCCTTGTTATCTAGTTACTGTAGCTGATAAACTAATTATCCTTGTTTTCCTCTTGAAAAGTTTTTTTAACATAAGATTGTAAGCAGTAGTTGGCATACAATAGTGATGTTAATTACTATATATACCTAACTTAATCAATGGAAAAGGGAAGAACTTGAAAATTTTTTGCCAAAATGTCAATGAATGATACAAATTAACAGTTTATAATCAGGGGCTGGTGCATGAACTCTGCAAATAAATGTTTGATTTTCTAGAGCAATACAGGCTGCAAGGTCCATTTTTCCAGGAAGAGTATCGATTGATTTGATGTTTGGACGTCCACAACAAACACTGGAGGATTGGTACAAGGAGTTGTTAAAAGTAAACAGGACATGTGGTCTAAGTTTTTTAAATTATTAGTTATAGTGCTGTCAGTAATAAACTAGTGTTATGCAAGTGCTTAAGTCTAGAATCTAGGGATGAAAATAGAACCCATGATTTTAAGGATGTAGTATGAACAATTGCCTGCAAATTTAATTGGAATTTAACTGCTTGGCAAAGGAAATAATTAAGAGAATTCATGATGGGGGACTGGAGACAAGGTGACAACAACTGGGACACATGTATGCATTATCATATCTTTTGTTTGCTAGAACAAGAAAACTAGCTACCTGATGTGGTTCCAGGTTGAAGGGAAGTAAAAGGAATAAAAAGTTTGTTATGAGAAACTGGTTCATCTGTTCTCAGCTCAGTTAACAAGTAACAAGTTTGGATTCCTTATAATTGTATTCAAAACCACACATATTTTTACAAAACATCTTAATATTTAGGATGATATTACAGTTACTTTGTGAATACTGTACTTTCCTGAATGCACACCTACCCCTTGGGCAATAATGGCAAACAATTGCTCCATGTGAGAAAGCACCCCCTCCTCCCTTACCTCTTGTAATGATAGGGACACAAAGAAAACCTTTTCTATAATTGCCACTTCATTTATAACTTTTTAAGGTTGAACTGAAGCAGAATCAGTACAGGAGAATAATGAGTCCCTCCCTCAATTAAGCTCCCACTGGATGCACAGTATTATTACATCATTGTCATCATAACCCTTGCTTGCCCTTGACCATTTACCAGGCATTATCTGTGTGTGATGACCATATATCATTGTATCAGCTGATGCTGGAAAGAGGCACACCACTCTATAAAAATGTCATCTCTGGCAAACAAGTAAGATTTTTAGCATTCAATACAAAATTAATGTATTTTATTAAATTTGTCTGACTTGAATCTTATTGTGAGTTATTAAAATTACTGGCTACTGTTTGTTTTTTTTTAGTCTCTTCCTGATTCTGATTTGGTTGCTGAAATGTATCAGTTGGCAGTGGAGGTAAGGAAAAAAATTGCAATTAGTTAACCTCATGTTTTGTTTTTTTGAAGTAAATACATGTTTAATTTTGAATTTTAAATATATATTTTTTTGTTCTTTGTTGTTGTCATCATTACCATCATCATTATCAGACCTTGACTGCAAATGGGTTCCACAGATATGAGGTTGCCAACTTTGCAAAATCAGTAAGTTGAATGATTGTTAGATCATCCAGTTAAGTAATTGTAAATAATCAAACTGTTTTTTTTCTGAATGAAATTTCAATGTTCATTTGGATTATTGAAGAAGGTAAAGTGCATGCAGTATTTATCATTTGTTGTTCCAGGATGCAGAAAGCAGACATAACCTCTCATATTGGAATGGATCACAGTATATTGGAGTGGGACCTGGTGCTCATGGCAGGTGTATACAGGCACTTCAACTAATCAGTTATGGAGTAGTGTAGTTTTTGTAAAGATTGCAATAGAAAACAATACTATTCATAATATTTTCTTTATTTAACTGATGAAAAATAATACTAAAAACAATGTGTGTTACATAAGAAAAACAACAGAAACAGAAGTCATGAACCCCAAGTGGTGTTCCTTTTTCTTTCCTTTTGTAGATTTATTCCTTCTGGAAATGGTGATGGATTGAGGCAGGCAAGAGTGCAGACATTACAACCAAACCAGTGGATGAAAGAGGTATTCACTTTCTTTCTAAGTTCTAATAAGTTTTTACAACAGGTCATGTAAAAAATTTGTTGGTACTTCAACACCTGTATGTTGGTTTTAAGGTTGAAACAAGAGGGCAAGGAACTAGAAAACAAGTAACACAGACAAAATTTGAAATGTAAGTACTAAACATTTGTTCTGGAAAATATATAATTTTGCCAGTGGGGTCAAGACAGTGGGGTAATAGTTAGTGAATTTGACTCTGTAACAAGAGCTCTGTTAAATTCAAGCCCTGATATAGGTAATTTTTGCTACATTTCTGAGCAAGACACATGACTCATACAATGCCCTCAGTGGAAGGCTTACTCCAAATTTATGTTTTAGCAGAGGTTAAAAGAAAACCATGCAAAGTGCTGCTAAATCCTGGGTGTGACTTCAAGGGGTATGGCTCTCCAGAAATACCTGTGACAAGCTGTTCAGCACTTACTCAAAGTTCATTTTAATATGGTGCAGTAATAAAAAGTATTTTCTTTGATCTCAGATTAGAAGAAATTCTTATGATGAGTTTAAGGACTGCTGATGGTCTAAGTTCTGAGGTATAAGTTGTTATAATAATAATAATAATAATAATAATAATAATAATAATAATAATAATAATAACCCACAATAGATCTAAATCACTGAAAGTACTTGTAAATCAAAGGAGTTTAGTACAGTTGGCAAATGTCTGTAGATGCTGAATTTTGCACAGAAACCCAAATGTCCAACTATAGTCAGGAAATTAAAATATTTCAAGCTCTGGCTGTAAGGGATATGACTGGAGTACAAGGCTTACTTAACCCTTTAACTCCCAAGACCTGATTATTAATTCTCCCCTGTAGCTGCTACACATTTCCTTGTTAATTAGTTACAAGAATTTGGTGTTCAATCAAGATAATATCTAGTAGCTGATAAGTTTGAGTGTTCTCAATACCTGTTTGCTAGATAATATATGGATATTATAGGGAGAAGTTACATGTTCATCACTTCTGGGAGTTAGAGGGTTAACTTTCCTACCAATTGTGGTTCTCTCACTTATGGATGTATGTAAGGTTACTTGTACTCTAAAACTTTGTGAATGAGAGCATGCAGGTTTGCACCATTGTCAACCTCTGAGGTCTTCCATGGAATTTTCTTTCTTCTTGTTGATTTGAGTTTAGAATTGTTTCGAACTAAACGACGCTTTGTACTGAATTAATCTCTTTTTTTCGGTTCATGGTGCAGAATTGGAAAATCTTCTCCCCGTTTGGTTTGTCTTTATATGATGCATTCAAAGATAATCAGGACGTCAAAGATCTCATTCAACATGGCCTCCTGTCCTTAACAAAAAGGTATGTAAACTTAAAATAGATAAAGTTTCAAATGTTGTCAAAAGTTATCCCAGAGCACGTTGATTTTGCTTTACTTCGTTCTATGATTGGTTCAGAAAGCGTATCCCAGCCTCCCAACCAATCAGATTCAAAAAAAGCGAATGGCGACTTGGTCACCGCGTTTTCCCGCGCTTAGGGGCATTTTCAGGTATTTTTTGTTCTCATTGGCTCCCAATAATTTTCATCCTTTTTTGTGGCCCGTTTGAGTTTCGGTTTTTTAAAGGCAAGGAAGGATGTGTGTTGATATAACGTATTTTTCCTTTTTCAGAGGCGTCAAAGCTACCCCTAAAGGCCTGTCTGTTGTGGATAGCATAATTTCGACATTATTACTTCATCTTGATGGAATAAATAGGACTGTTCTAAAATTGGAAACATATTGAAAAAAAGTTAGAAACTTGGAAGCTTATTTGAAAATAAGTTATGGCCAAAAACAATATTCATAGAGGTGACACGGAATACATTTTGAGCTAATTTATGTCGGCGTTTTTTCCTTTTCAATGGCTGTTTTTCCACAACATCGATAAGTTAAAGAAATAAGTTTTAATTAACTCGATCTACATGAAATAATTCATTTAAGCTCTATTGGTTTTATTTTTCTCTCCTGATTTGGCTCTTGCCTTTCACTGAGGCATCAAACAGCAAAACGGTCCCCACACTCCTTCCACACAAGTAGTCGACCTCATCCCCCAGGGGTTTCTCGGTCGACCGGCAGTCGTTCCGAGAAACCCAATCTGTAAACGTCCCCCCCCCCCCACCACCCTTAGGTCAGGTAAACGTGTGGTTCCTAGCCAGTGGTATACATCCGACCAAAAATGATGTTGGTGTCAAATAATTTTCTGCCTCTCTCTAAATGCTGTTTTAATGCTCGTTTACAGAAACATTCCTGTGTTTGTTCTGAGTTATGAATTTCATTCAATGAAATCGGTCGATTCGAGTCCTTACCAGAGAAGCCAAGCGCTAAATGTGAAATCAGGAAATGTTTCATCTTGAATTACTGCCTCTTGCCTTGTTCGTGTTATGGTGGGAACATGGTAAGGTGAAAATCACCAGAGTAAATCAGTTGAATGGAGAGCGTTCGTTGATAACGTTGGGATTAAGAGTGCCGATTTGAAAGGTAGGTTTCTGTTTAAGAGTTTTCCGTCCTTCCGAAGTTCGTGGATGAAAGGAAAGGCCGCAGACTGCCATTCGAAAAAGCGTCTGGCGACTCAGTTGGCTGCTTCTTTGCCATTTCACCTAAGAGTCACGAATATACAGCCTCAATCATTTCTTCAATGCAAATGCATTCAAACCTTCAATTTCCCTCATTTTTTGTTCAAAATATTAAAAAAGTTTTCTATTTTTTATATTTTTACAAGAGTATTTTGCTGTGGATAGTGCATATACAACACAGGTGAAAAGTACCTTTTGTGCGTGCTGATTGGCTAGTTCGGGAGTGAATAGCTAGTAATATAGCTACATGCGAACAGCCGAAGGGAAAAAAATCGCGCATCAAGAATTTCCGACCATTTGGCAACGCGCGCAAACGCAGAAAATACTCCCAGCACTCTCCCAGCACCCGTTTCCGAAGTTCGTGATGTTCGGGATTTGACGAAACTTCCGAGTACCTACGACTTGTCTCGCTTTGCGACAGTGTGCCAAATTAGGACACGTCCGGAAGATTTATTATTCATGTCGTCGTATGCAAATTTATCAAAATAAACTGTTCTCGCAGAACGGATCCGTAGAAACCAGAGATTGGATCTTTCAAAATCCTCTAAATTCTGGTCCATCTCTCGTTTAAAATGTGTTTTCATATCCTAGTGATTAAGCTTTAAGATAGAAAAATATCTTAACCTTGATTTTGGCGAGTCCTAGCTGCAATTGCGTCCACTGATAGATTCTGGTTGGTGAGGATTCGCTTGCTGTCTCAATCTTACATGACTGCCGAAAGGACTCCATTTTGATTTGATATAATTTTACTTTCGGGTGGAAGAATGGAGTTGCGTGTTGGGAACAAGTATCGCCTTGGGAGGAAGATTGGTAGTGGATCATTTGGAGACATATACCTCGGTAAATATTTTCTTTCTCAAAGCTGTAATCGTTTTTTTGGGGTATTTTCCTCTACATTGGGGGCTTTATGCGTAAAGTTTCCTGTTTACTAGCTTACTATTTTAGCTTAATAAAATCTCAGGATCTGAGTGGTCTCGACAATAATTTGTTGATTATCGACGTTCGATAGCAAATTTTTATAATGTATTGTTTATGTAAGTAAACCAAGGTTAAACATGAATGTGTTGGTTTTTTAAGGGACGAATATTTCAACTGTGGAAGAGGTTGCTATAAAGTTGGAATGTGTCAAAACCAAACATCCGCAACTGCACATAGAAGCGAAGTTTTACAAGATGATGCAAGGAGGAGGTTTGTTTTTTTCCATTTTCAACGATTGATAAGTTGGACTATGGCTCCGAACACCTTTCCGTATTCTCTTCACAGGATTACTAAGGAGATCGAAATGATATTTACTACAAAAACTAACGATGGTATAGATAGACGAAAGCTGAACTGTAAAAAGCTGCTGTGGAGAGTATGAGAACCTGATCAAGTTCGTTTAGGTTCGAGAGTCCTTAAGTTAAACAAAACCTACTTTTAGGCTGAAATGAGTAGTAGGGTTCCACGCATCACCAGGTATTTAGCTCACTCACTGTGGGATGCAACATTCTTGTGGTCAAATTTATGATAAATCTACTTATAGCGAAGAACTTGTAATTCGTGTTGTTAGGGTTGTTATGGCATCCATTTTTCTAATCAGTTTAAAAAAAAAAAAAATAAAAAAAAAAACATGACAAAGTTATAATGTTTACATGAAACCAAAATATTAATCCATAAGCTTAATTACACTCATCTATGCTGCTTTTGCACCAATCACATTGGCACATCAGGATATTTATATCGCACCAATCATACGACAACATTGGGATATCTCGCTCCAAGTACAGTGTTGGGGTATTGTTTTCTTTTCATTGATGTCATGGAGTCAAGAATGACATTAACCCGAAATTGTGGGTCCATTTTGTAATTGTAATGGTCGGCAGTCTTTCTGAGTGCCCAATTGTTTTAGTTAAAGATATGTTGGGATTAGAAAGGGTGGCAGGTAATTTTTTTGTATCATTTTTAAGTTAAAACATTGGTTTTTTATGGCTCCTTTACTCACAATGCATCAGACAAAAAACTTACATCCCATCAGGTACTATGACAACAATACCTAAAATCCAAACAGAATATACCCAATCATTACACTGCATGAGCATTAGGCAATTTTGATTTTATTTCTGTTGGAGGAACGGCAGTAAGTGTAGTCTCCTTTGCATCTGTTGTTTGGTCATGCATCGTGCTCTCTCTCCAATGGGGAGAGAGCGCATTGTGTAACAAGACCAAATAACAGCTTTGAAGGAGACTAATGATGCAGTCTATTCTTGCTTAGAAGTACTCAGACAACAGAGACGACAGACCACAAAACACCTTTGTGTGAGTTTATTGCAGATAAATTGGAAGGTTTTTCTTTCTTTCTCTTAAGCTAAAGTAATGCTCTTCTTGCTCTTCTGAAAGTTATGCTCTTTTTCTTTTACGAAAATGAAAACATCAGTTAAACAAAGTGTCACTTCAACCCACCCAGCAGGAAAAAAATAACTCTTGCATGGGTAGCATGCCAATGTTTTTTATTTTAAGACATCCAAGGTATCGTGAATTTTTGCAGTGTTTTCTCAGAAATTTGAGGAGTAACTCTGGAACTAAGTCTAGAAAATATGTATGTAGTGTACATTGGTGTACACAGCTACACATGAGAATCTTATCTACAGCTCTGACAATATTTAGTAAACACCATGGATCAAATGGGGTACTGTAAAAAATAAATTTGGGTTCTACTTCTGGTTGGCTGTATCTTCAAGCAAAAAACTGCAACAGACATTATGTCAAAAAACCTCAAAGATCTATTGCTATAAAGAACCATTGATGTGTGCTGCTATTGGCATAGCATTCTGAGTGATATGTTTGGATATCACTCTGTCTGGCTATAATTATGTTGTGCTCATAAACATATGACAGTTGTCTATGCTAATTCTTGTTATGAAATACATGTGGATGTGGGTAGTGATTGTGCTACTTTTCTGGTGCTAAGGAATCCAAAGAACTTTATCATTTATTCATGATAATGAAGAAATTTTATTCTACATGCTCATGCATGCGTGTTATTTTTCTCATTACCATGTGAAGGGTTTACTGTCAAGCAAAACAAATGTTATTAAGGAATCCTATTGTTTAAATGTAAATCACTGTAACTTCTGAGAGATATATTGCAAACTTTTGTTAATAATTCAGGGTTGGCATAATGTAAGGTTTGCAACAAAATACTACAATGCAGGTAACATAAATGTAATACACATGTAGAGCTGAATTATTTTGGTATTGTTGACAGTTGGCATACCTACTATCAAGTGGTGTGGAACAGAAGGTGATTACAATGTGTTAGTGATGGAGCTACTGGGGCCCAGTCTGGAGGATCTTTTCAATTTTTGCAACAGGAAGTTTAGTATAAAAACAGTGCTTCTCTTAGCTGATCAGATGGTAAGTAGTGCTACTCAAGTTTTGCAGTTTTTTTTGCCAGACAGTGTACATTGTCAAGTTGCAATTTTGTGTGATGTTTTGTGTACACATGTGTTCATTAATATGGTTCTTGTAAAGTAATGAAAGTTTTGAATATTCAACCACCAAATCAGAAGGTTGGAGGTTTGAATTATCCTTAGCTATGGACTTGTATCCTTTACTTTGTTTATTGGACATCTTTCTTTCCTTATTTCTTTTTTTTCTCTCTTAACTTTTGTTATTAAAAAATCAGTTTATGTTATAGATTCTTCTCTTGTTGGTTTTACCCAGACTTCCTACTGTTTTTTGTACATTGACAGGTTGATTCTATGGGGTGCAGAATTTCCAGGGTCCAACATGTTGAATTTCCACTGATAGAGTAAGAAAATTAAGTTATTTGATCAATTCTGTTTGTTTTTAGATCAGCAGAATAGAGTATGTTCATTGTAAAAATTTCATCCACCGGGATATCAAGCCAGACAACTTTTTGATGGGACTTGGAAAGAAGGGGAGTCTTGTGTACATCATTGACTTTGGACTAGCCAAGAAGTACAGAGACCCAAGAACACATCAGCATATACCATACAGAGAAAATAAAAACCTCACTGGAACAGCCAGATATGCCAGTATCAACACTCACTTGGGAATTGGTAGGTTGGAACAAGCATTTCATATTCTGAACATACTTGTCATCAGATAAAGTTGTTGCTTTTTGGCCAGTGATTAAAGAAATTAAGGCTACTTCCTCAGCTTTGAATAATTTGAATTACTCTGTAAAGGGTTGCATTGTCTGTTTAATTCTGCAAGGTGAAAGTCTCTCTCTCTCACTTTAACCAAGAGTTAAGCTGAAGTTTCAGGGAACCATGAGGGATCTATGAAAATTGCTTGGGTTAAAGGCATCCTGTTTGCCTGGAATAGAAATACGCTTAGTCACAGTAAGTGCTAAGGAAATGGGTGTATGTTCTGGTATGGTTGGCCACGAGTCTTACAAAACTCAGCACAACACATCTCTTTAATATATATTTTTCCAACTGTAGAACAAAGCAGAAGAGATGATTTAGAATCACTTGGTTATGTACTGATGTACTTCAACCTGGGTAGCCTTCCATGGCAAGGCCTTAAAGCTGCCACCAAGAAACAAAAATATGAACGAATCAGTGAAAAGAAAATGTCTACGCCCATTGAAATCCTCTGTAAAGGATTTCCATGTAAGTGTTGTTATTATTTTTACAAAGAAGTACAGTAATGATGTCTTCATGACATGTTGCTCAGTTTAAGAAGAAGGAAGGCTATTATTTTTTTTATAGATAATTATGTTTGTTCTCATGTTAGACTTAAAGTTGTCACTGTGAAAGAAGTAAAGTAATTATTGCAGTCATTTGACTGTAATGATTTCTCATGATTTTTATGAACGATCACAATTTTACATTAGTGGATCCTTCCTTTATCTAGAAACCAAAATGATTTGTTTGATATATGGACTAATCATGATGACAAAAACTTCTTTTGTTCTCCACATTTACAGTTATGTTTCACACCTTTGTTCTCTGTGTATCATCAGTGATCTTTTCTCATTTGCATTTGATAATGGTGACATGTTGTTGCCAAACATCATATTCTAATAGCATTGCTTTTTATCCTTAAATTTTCATTATCAGTTTTACTGAAAACTAATATTAAAAAAAACCTCTACACTCTTATTATTACCGGGAAAGTTAATAGTCTGAAGTTGGTTAGATGTTTGTATGGATGAGGGTGTACAAAGTATCCCCATTTTAAACAATATCTGCAAAGATTAACCTTGATGAGATTGTCGCAGATGTGTGATAAAAAAATAATATAAGAAATGGGACTTGAGTGTAGTGACCCCCTTTTGTTATGTTTTTCTTTTAATTTCCTAAGGGTTTGTTTGGTGAATGGGAAACTGTTAAAATCTACTAATTTAAGACCTCTAAAATATTATTTGAACAATTTTTGATTCTGCAGCTGAATTTTCCACTTACCTCAACAACTGTCGGTCACTACGCTTTGATGACAAGCCAGACTACTCTTACCTACGCCAACTTTTCCGCAACCTTTTTCACTGTCAAGGATATGTTTATGACTACATATTTGACTGGAATCTTCTCAAGTTTGTGAGTAATTAGTTTAAAAACTTGTTTCTTTTTAACTAAACAACATCCTCCCCTCTCCCTTGATAATATCAGCAACAAAACAAACCAAAAAAAGGGAGCGGAAATGAATAAAAGGAACAGACTTATACAATTAACAATGCTTGCCATTGCTCCGTGCTCGTCGCCTGTCCAACTGTATCAAAACTTCATAATAAGTCAAATATCACTGGATTCTTGACTCTTCTGCCATTAAATTCGTGTGAAGGGGGTTAGGTCCTTAGTTGTTGCTTCTTCAGGTGAAGTTTGTGTTTCTCTAATCGGGTTTCCCAAGAGACTGAACAATCTGGGCGGTAATCTTGTGGTGGATTTGGCCTCCATCATCATGTATGATTATAAGTTCTGGGTGAAGTGTTTTGTTGCACAGCTGATTGGAATCAATAGAGCAATGGTTGCAACCAATGACTGCACTCTATAGAGCAGTGGAAATGGAGTCTTACCTTAAGCAAGAGAAACCAAAATTTAAATACTGGCTGAAGTAGGCTATCATTATTACGCTTTTATCGACTACACTGTCAAAATTAATAAAGTTCAGCTATTTGCATGTGAAGGAAACTTGAACTCTTTTTATTGCATCGTTTTGGAGAGCTTTAAATAGTCAGTTCTGTATTCTGCCTTAGGGAAGTGGTCGGGAGCCAGATGGTGGCGCTGAAAGACCAGTAATGAGAGGAGGAGAAAAGGCACTAGAGAGGGAACGTGAACCCAGGGAACCAGAACGGAACCATCGAAGCTCCACTACCCGTGCTGTTGCTGGTGGAGCATCTGGTCGGCTCCGAGATCCAATGAGTGGTGCTACTCCCTCCCCAGTTGGTAGGTTTCAGATTTTTACGCACGCGCTCTGTTACCGTTTTCGTTTTCTAAGTAAACTCTTGTAGTTGTATAACACCTCTTTTGATCATGATTACTTTGTTCTCTGCCCCAAAAAGGTGCACAGAGACCAATTTCACGAGCTGAAAGAGAAAGACGGATCACTCGCCTTCATCGCGGGGCCCCAGCTGATGTCCAAGGCGGGGATCTCCCTCGGGGTGACATGTCGCGGATGTCCGGCGCCCACGTTCGCTCGACCCCTGTGATGACCCCAACGTCCTCTGGGACTGGACTGAGACGCGCCAGTGGAACCAGGCAACAGGAAAGGGATCCTGGAATGATGGAACTCTCCACTGTACGTCATTCAACGAAACATTTCACGCGTGCCCCAAAATGACTTGAAAATTCACCGTAATCAACATGTCTTTACATAAGAGGCTAACATCATTGTGGTCCTGAAGTAGGAATCATCTTGTCGTTATCATTGCTTTAATTCCTGAGAAAGACGTCTTGCGTTTTTGCTCTTAGTGGAATAGTTATGCTGTGTCCGTGATAGTCATGCCAGTGCGTATCAATTAATAGGAGACACTTTTTTTCTCCCTTTTTTTGTAATAACTATTGGTTTGGTGGCCGGAACACCAGCTGTGACTTTATTAAAAATAGTGTAGTGTTATAGTTTATTTAATTCCCATTCAAATGCCAGACACGAATCTTTCAATTGACTGAAAGATACTGATATGCTTTAACTCTTTTTATATCGTGTGACCCAAGTCAACTTCATAAAAATAGAGTGGTGTTTGACCATCGAGCGAAAGATGAGAATGAAAAACAACCACTAGTCAATCTCTTTCACAGCTTTACACTGGTGCAGTGAGAATTAGAGTATTGGAATGTGGGTTGGTTTCGTTTCGAAAAAATGACTAACTTCCATTAATCTCCAGCCGCTCTAAACTATTGTAAAGCTTTACGGTAGTGCGCTGAAGACTACGAATGAATATTGTATAAAGTGTAAAATGAAGAAAGACAAAAGCTTTAAATCTCAGGTTGTCACTGTCTTGCTTAGAGAGTTAAGAATTAAACGAACTTTGCCTTTAGACAGTTACCGTGATGATTCGATGTAGTGACAGAGGCGCTTATTTACTTTTGGTACCTCAAGAAAGGCGCTTATTCGAAACAGGGTGCTGGTTAGGGACAGGGCGCTCATTTCCTCTTTTAAGGAACTGCAGAAAGTGCGAATTAAAGCTTTGATGTGTATTTAAAAAGAATAGAAAAGACTAGGAAGCGGACTTGTGTTCCTGGGTCCCTCCTGGCTAGAACGGACTGCTGAGCAATCGTCTCGAAATTTTGAAGACGAGATCAATCGTTCGAAGGAACCATGCACTCGGACCTAATGGTTGAGAGACTGAGATGTAGACCATTGTTTCCGAGATGATGCTTTGAGTGAGATAGTAAAGGTAAGATGAACTTCGATTGATATCCAAGGAGATGTTCACCAGTATTGCTAGCACTGAAACAGAATAGGGGCCCTTATTGAAAAGAGAGTGCTTACTCAATAGGGGCTTTTTTTAGAATAGGGGTGCTTTTCAACAGAGACCAAACTCGAGGACGCGCTTACTGGAACGTGGGCACTAAGTCGAATCAGTATGGTAGATCCAACATTCGTGGAAAACTCGAAAATGAAGAGCATTTCGATTGACTGTTGTTAATCAGAACAAGCGTAAATATCGAAATTAAACCATGCTAAGTTCCTGAAGCACAGGAAAAGGCGGGTGACCTGTAGGTCGAGTTGGCTTTATTTTTGGATCTGGTTGGTTGAGAGTATGATAACAGTTTTTTAACCACCGGTAATTATTAACCATGGTTTATTAATTTTCCTTGAAACGGAGGTAACGTAGGTGCTACTGGAACACCTTCCCTCTTATTCCTCCTTGTTTAAAGATTCTCTGAATCGAGCTCTTTTTACAAGAACAAATCAAATTAACCGCCTATGTGAGCCGGGTCGATTTCTCTTTATCCCGCTTGTTCAGTGTCCTTTATTATTGTTCAATTTAGAGAAAAAACAAGTTCAAATAGCCTTTGACCGTACGTGCAAGTCCAAAACTTCAGCAAGGATGTTGCGTCAAAAAGAATTAGTGATTCATTGATTGACAATGTTTAAGGAAACCTGCTTGTATGAACCCGATTTCGAAAATTCATTTTCAGTTGAACAGTTAATACGAAACTATTTCCATGAAGGAAAGCAATTTAAGAGTAATAAAGAACAAGGTTCTTAAATAAGCTATGATTATACACATGACTCGTAAACTGTGTTCCTTGTCTCTGTTACAACTCTCCATTCTCTTCTGTGACTACTTCTTGATCGTGAACTTAAGTTCCTGGTGGTTTCGCCGCTTATTTTCCTTTCTAGCATTGGTGCCTTTTGCTTAGCGAATTTTTGGCAAGGTGCGCAGAGAACTGCACGAAAACCCTTGCGAAACTTATTGTTCATGAGACCATAGATAAACGGGTTGCAAGAACTGGAAAGGAAAGTTAAAAACGTGCTCATGGCGTTCAAAATTCGTGGAATCGATTGAATGATGCCAAAACCGTTCATGAGATTAACAATAATGTGTGGGGTCCAACAGGCTACGAAGACACAGACAACCACAAGCAATAATTTTGTTACTTTGAAGTCTTGAAAGGTAGAACGGGTTGCCTTTCTGAAACTTGCAGATATACTGTTGATGCTCATTCTTCGGCTGTGACCACGGATAAAACGAAAGATCCGGTAGTAAGGAACTGTAATCAAAATATAAGGCAAAATAAACACTACAATGGCTAAAATAATTGTGTACGGGAAGTGCTCATTTAGGTTGAAATAGCACGTTGATTTACCGACTGTAAAGACATATTTAGACCAATCAAATAAGGGTGGCAGGGCACAGAGAAGCGACAGGATCCACGTTGCCGTGATCATGGCCAAGGTTCGGCGACGTGTAAAAATGGCGGAGAATTTACCAGGCTGCACGATACACCAGTATCTACTAATGCTAACCAAGGCAAGAGACCACAAAGCTTCGAAGAGGAATAACGAGTTAGTGAAACCTGCGATCTGGCATACAAAATCAGTCAATACCCAACGGTTATAAATGACAGTTACCAAGGAAACGGGGATGTTAAAGAGACACATCCCCAGGTCCGCAACGGCTAGATTGCTGATAATCAAATTTGTGACTGTTCGAAGTCGTCGCGTTCTCCGAACCAGATAACACACTAAAAAGTTCCCGGGAATCCCAGTAAGAATAAATAAGCACATCCCGATCCCTTGAATGATCCTTAGCGCCAGGAATTCTCCTTGGTCATTATCAGAGTTACTCGTGCGATTTAATGGTGGCGTGGAATTAAAATTCGACATGATTTGCTGTATCTGGGTCAAAATGTCTCCACAGTAACACAACTACTATCTTGATAAATGTTACCGCTTGGACGATAACTCAGCAGAATGTTTCAGCAGGTTATCCTTGTACTCCTTTTTTTCTTGTTTTATAGCTGTTGAAAAGCAATGTGGTGAAGGAGGAGCTGGAAATATTGTTAGCGATAACCGAGCAATTCTCGCTGGAAAAACAAAGCCGACCTGGCCACAGATATATGAATCTTGACTTTCTGAAAATTCACTAAAGAGAAAATGATTTCTCTACCTTTATGAACGTCTTACTACCGAGATGACAGACTTAGATCCGGCAAGAACCAAGCACTTGTTACAGTTCCTCTTCCCCGTCAAGATGAAAGTTGTTCTTTCGTCTATTCGCGCATTTAAAGTCCCTTGATCGCGGAGCAACCCTCTTGCGACGTGTTTTCGCCCACAAAGCCCAGTGGCTAATTTTTCTTTCTCCAAGTGACACAAACAATAGCGAATCAATGCATCGTGTGGCAGCAGATGTTTTTATGAAGTTGCGTTTAAAATCAAACGGTGAACTTCGTTCACCTTCCAGGGGGGATTAATACTCTTTTTTTTTTAGTGACCAGTCCTCAGATCGACGCAGAATGGTACTTAAATCCTTCTCACGGACAATAATCGTAAAAAATTAAACGCAAAGTAGAATCAACACTTCTCATTTGAAGCTTGAAGTTCACATTTGCATTTGCATTAGTTCAATTCCTGTCTCTTTTTCGCCTTGGTTAATGAAAAGACTTATCTATAAACATCTGCCACTGATATTGAATTCCATTTGGATCGGTAGTATTTGTGATATTCGCCTCTCTAAGCCTTGGCAAGGAAAAAAAACTATGGCTTATTTTGGGGCGTATCAAAAATTGTCGATATTTCTCTTCCTCACTGAGGTATATAAAAAATTTTCTAGATTTTCCCACCACGGGAAAGCTCGAAAAACATACATACATACATACATACGTACGTACATGCCCCCATTTTTTTGCGTAAAACTGCATTTACAATAGATTTTAGTGTAAAAGAAAAATGCAAATTTTATTGGCTGTTAGGGCAAGAGACCATTCATGTTAAAAACCCACGGAGGAAATATTGCAGGAGACATGGAAACTATACCTTTGGTCCAACAATTTTTATATCTTAGACAATTTCAAGAACAAATTCAGAAATTTAATTCAGAGATTTAACCGTATCGACGAATTTTAAGGGCACAAAAATGCATGTAGTGGGTGTTTGTGCGGGAGGGATTTTCTCGGAAGGAAATATATGACAAAAACTAAACACACTAAGGTGGCTGTAAGCCGGCTAGGCCGACGCTAAACCAAACTTGCCCCCTCTTAATTATTTACGAAAAAATCACCTTGAACAAAAATTTGCACGAAAACAACCTTGACCTTTCCAATTTGCGTCTCGTAACAGTTTTACGATTCTGACCATCTTCCTGTGGTTAAAAAAGCTGGCAAACTTATTTTTTCCTGACGAGGTAAAACAGATCCGGCTGTAAAACGCATGAAATCAATTTTTCGCTGATTCGAAAAGGTAGACTCAGAATCGGATTGCCCAAGCTTCGTGTGGAAGGATAAAATACCAAAATTTTTCTTCGCCTCGCGATAAAATATCCATATTTACACGTTTAATATGAGCGAATGGTTGAAGAGATGTGTTGTTGTAGACCAGTGTGGTAGAGCGTACAGGTTAATCACAACCTTCCTTTGGTTCAAGGGTTAGAAAAGGATAATAGATAATTCACTCAACCGAAGGCTCTAATTTTTATCAAGAATAACATTAAATTGATCCGTCATACTCTTAGCAATGACCGCCATCGTCTCAGAACTCTTTTAAATTAAGGCAATCAGTACACCCTCCTCAGTCACAAAAATAGTTCCAAATTTCCGATAACTGTTGGGTAACTAACCATTACAAGCAATTAAAGAAAAGACGTTAGAAACATACAAAAGTTTAAAAAGGTTTGGTCGTCCATTTTTCTGCAAGAGGCTATCCGTAGGCGAAATACTCGGCAGCTGTTTCTGTCTCTAAGAAGATTTCCATGACATCCTGCTGTCGAGTTTTTCAAGGAAATTGAAAACTGTCACTTATCCCAACCACATTGTGTCAATCATGTTTCTGCGATAAAGACTTGACTTTTCACATGGTATTGCCTTCGCTACGCGATTTTTATGCCTGTCATTCTAAATCGAAATATTTCCAAACAACTCATTATTTCGTAATTCCGAGAAAAGCAAATCGAAAATCTTGGATTATTTTCAAATCTTTACTTTTTTCTGAAAAAAAATTGCACCTGCATCCTTCCTCCCACTGAAATTGTATCCTTTCAGTTAATAAACGCCATAAAGATCAGTCATTTTCTCTCAAAAGATGAGGTTGAAACACGAAACTGATGAACCATCAACTCTAAAGAGTGATTCTTTTTATCACCTTTCAGAAAGCTTTCAGAATGAAAGCTGATTTGCATTGTTAAGTAAGTAATTATCGCGCAAAATGATTGCCGCGTATTATTATGGTAAATGAAGTTTGGAGTTCAAGTGAAAAAGCGGAATTGCTCGGTAAGAGTTAAATGGTCTACGTGACGATGCCAACCAAGGTAGCTTTCGTGCATGGTTTGCGGAAACGAAAATTTTAGAATTAATTCGGCTTTGAAAGAGTATAATTTACTTCCTCAGGAGGAAATAAATCTGGTCTTATTGTTTCATTTTCAGCCGTTGTATAGTGAGTCGTGATGCTCGTTTGATGTGGCACAGTAAAATGCGTCATTCTAAGTAACGGATGGAAATATTGTAAAGTACATTACATTTTGGACTGGCGGGTCTAAAACGCAGGTTACGGGACAAGGGGTTGCGGTATGAGGGTCGCACGCTGCTGTTAAATTATTCTTCATTTCAACGATGCAAAAACAAATTACGGTAATCTAGAAACAGGTATATGTGGAAGGTAAGTGCTGATACTGCAAATTACCCCCACGTGGATGAATGCAGGCTGGAAGAGCATCCAAACGCATCCAAAACCCTCCTTGGTTTGAACCCTTGAACTAGGAAATTGTGATGGAAAGAGTGACTTCCGATTGGGTGAGAGGTCTTGTTTGAAATTAAGGGATGAATACCCACTTGTGGTACTCCGAGACATCGTAAGGAGTCTTCGGCAACGCTAAAAAGACGAGAAAATTGCCCTCTTTAAATTACATGAGTCATTGCATTTTGTTTTTCCTTTGGAAATTCGGGTAATATAAATATGGAATCACAAGCATTTAACCTACAGGAAAAGTTGACAGGGACAGGACTTTACCCTAAGTTTCGTTTGTAAATGAAAATAGCAAACACGCCAATTTGTTTTGCCTGCGTTTGGTTACCAAATAAGGACAACTGTCAATAACATGTAAGATTACGTGACATCGTGACACTTACCCTTTCAGTCCTGATAGTGACCAAAAAGGAATTTCTTCCCACAATACCTCTTTGTGAGAAATCATTATATTTCACGCAATATCCTCGTAGCTGCAGATATAAGAAAAGTATGGTGGACTCTTCGTAATAGAAAGAGGGTGCAGTCTTAGAATACAAGGTAACGAAACACAGAGAATAACATACACTTAAGGCAATTTCATTGTCTGCGTCTGACAAATGTGAGATTGATATATGTTTTTTGCCGTAACGACCTTTTGAAAATAATGTTCCTCCTGTATTTAACAATTTTAAAATGCCTTCGGGTTGAGAGTAGTGGGGTAAAATACATTACTATCTGTCAATACTCGTCACTTGATTAATCAAGCTTTTTGAATCTCTCCTTTGACTAAATCATATGGAGGGAAGCTGAACGAGTAATCCTAAAGCTATCTGCTTTGTGCCAAAGCCGATCTAGCTAGTTTGCTATTGATGATCTGTCTGCAATATCCATGTAGAAATATTATGCACCTCCCAAGCCAGTAACGCCGTGCAGGTCAGATTGGCCAGTCCAAAGGCTAAATCCAGTCCAAACACAGTTTCGTCCTCATTGTCGGGCGGAATGTGAATTCTTCTCATCACCAACCGCCGTATCTTCTCTAAAAAACGCCCAACTATTAAATTAAATAGAAATGCTACAAAAACAAGGAAAACCACTAAAGCTACTCTCTTCATGTAACTCGCACTTTCCACTTGATGTAAAATGTCTGAAATCCGGCTGAACAAAGATGAGTCCATCTTTCGAAAAGGCCAACTTTTAACAGCTGGTTCTCCAATGTTGTTCAAGCGTTCGTGAACCAGCATCGCCAAAAATGACTAGTCGAAAGTTCATTCCTCTAGGGAAGTGGGCTAAAAATCATGGATATTGCATTGTGGCCCTGTGACAACATTTTAGCGAGTTAAAGGATGGCGTCTGACGGCCCGGTTCGTCCACTTTACTTTACTGAGCCCGCAGTCCAAAACATACTTTATGTATGGAATACGTACTTATCCAGGGCCCAGTTGTTCGAAGGCCAATTAGCGCTAACCCAGGGTTAAATTTTAATCCAGATTTCTCCACTCCTTTGTTCAAAAGCCCTTTAGGAACAATTTTCCCTCTTCTCTTTTGAACATCTAATGATCAAATTGCAAGCAAAAAGATTTGGATTGCATTTCAGACCTGAAATGGAATTTCACACTAACCATGGGTTATCTTTACTCAGCTTTGAACAACCCGGGTCAAGGGAATATTTTCAGAAAGGGTTACGAATTACTAAAAACATGGCATTGCATTAGCCCTTTCACTTCTACAAGTGAACACGAATCTCCCTATAAGATCCAAACATTATCAAGCAAAAAGGTAATAACAATACTCAAAATTATCACGAGTTGAAGTTCTGATCTTCATCTTACACCAAATTTTTGTAACTAATGTACAATATTGCAAGAAAATGTGTAAGCCCATGAAGGGAGAATTGACAATCAAATCTTCTGAAATAAAAGGTTACAAAAAGGGGTGAGAAAAGGTAGAATGCAAGGCAGAAACATTATTGAACAACTGTAAGCAATAATGAATCAATAAATCTCTGTATTTATCAATATATCTCAACCCCAGATCTCAACCTCAGAGGAAAGTAGATCCAATGATATGACAAAAGAGATCACAAAAAAGTTTTTCTCTTTGAACTGAAAATGGAAATAAGAAAGCTGACTGGAAATCCACAGAAATGTACATACACATTAACCTTTTTTTTTTGAGTGACAACACCACATGTCTTGGTTATGTTTTCAGCTCTCCATTTTAAAGCTGCACCCTTGGTTGCCAAACCTTTGAACAGGAGTGAGGCAAAGGGTGACCTTGTTATAATACAAACAATGCTGCTTTTTAAATGTAAATAGGCCATTTTCAATTTATTAAAATTCAAACTTGGCTTTGAGAAATATTATGCAACCCCAAGCAAGGTTACCTTCACCCTCACTCTAAAGCAAAGGCTTGGTAACTAAGTACACAACTGTAAAATGGCCTTTTTGAAACTGCAGCCATCTTTAACATTCACAAGTTTGTAATTTCCAAGAAATCACATCGAGGTTGAGAGACAAATAATTTATTTCTTTTGTTTCATTCCCCCTTATCTCAGAGCTATGTCAGAATTTTAACATATCAAAAATGGTCTATTACTTTGTTACCATGCCAACTAGATACTTGTCTCCATCACAACAAGGTCACCTTCAGCCTCACTCCAAATCAAAGGCTTGGCAACTAAGAACACAACTGTAAAATGGCCTTTTGGAAATTGCAGCCACCTTTAACATTCACAAATTTGTTATTCCCAAGCTAGAAAATGTATAGAACATTACAACCCATCTTATAAACTATCCATCCAACATGTACGACTAACTGTTTATCAAAAATTTTTGTTTGTAAAAAGTTGGTGTGATTAAATTGATTGTATTTCTTTCAATAGAGAGCTGAGACTCCAAGTCACTAAAAATTGTAGTTTGATGCATTTGTTTGGCAAAGTATACTGCACCACCAGTACAACAAAATGAAACTGCAAAATATCCTGCCACTTATCAGGTGATGGAATAAAAAAGCCTTTTATCATATTTAATGTATGCAAAAAATCACTTGGATGCAAGCTTGATGTGATGTCTCTTTTAAGTCTTTTGCGCAAATGACTGTCTTAGATTGGAGCTCTTTATTCTGTTTAGGGACTATTAAGATAAACATGGATGTGAAAAATAAATTCTTGATAAACACTTGATCACTGATGATTATTTTCTCTATTTTTTTGTTTGTTTTGTTTTGTTTTTCTAAACTACAAGACACTTTAACTACAATTAAGGAAGCATTCTGCAGTTCCAAATGCCTACTCTATGGTCAGGATTGTTAACTAATAAAATACATTAATTTCACTAAGGAAGGTTTCACAAGTAATATTCTCATCCAAGCCCAACATCTAGAGACATCATTACTACAAAACCAACAATAGTTGTACATGAAGCTAACCGTCCATTACCACTGCAAAAAAAAAGTAAAAAATTATTAATTAAACCTTTCTTTTTAAATGATTTATGAATGGTGTCACCATCTCTCTAGCAGTTTACATATTGCATCATGCTACAGTTATGTTGTATTTGGCTTACTGTCATTTGCAAAACAAAATGAAATGAAAGGAAAGAAACAAAATGAAAATCTGTAATTTGCAATTTCTATTTTTCAAATCATTAGTATTTTCCATTTTGCAAATTACCGATTTTCATTTCATTACCTTTCATTCCGTTTCGTTTTGCAAATTACAGTAAGCCTTGTATTTCTACAAGTCTTTTAGAGAAATTCTCTCATGTAGTGTTAAGTTAATACATAAACCTACAAAGCTTCAATCAGTTGCAAATTAAAGTATGGAGCTGACTACAAACTTTCCAATTTTTACAGAGTGAGAAATATATTCTAGGCAAAAAGAACTGGTACTTGTGGAAATTAAAAACTTTTCAGTATCACATAAGATATAAAGAACCACTCTTGCCAAACCTTGTCTGGGCCTCTGGTATGATATCATCAACTACAACATACACCATTGCACCAGCTGCAAATGCCAAAGCATATGGCAACAAGGGCTCAGCAACCTAGAGTATAATAAATAAGTCACACTGTTACACATAAATGAGAGCAATATTTTAGCTTCATGTAAGCAAAGCACTGTCAATAATTGCAAACCCTATATTAAGTAGCATTGCACATGATGTAGATCTTGTTGACACAAAAGAACAAGGCCTGAACCAAATTTGTTACTAGTTTGGACATTTTGAAAAATTTGGTGGAAAAATATTCTAGGTTTGCCAGTTTAAATCTCTGTCTCCCTTCAATGCCATCTTTTAAACTCCTAGTTTATAAGGAGATGAACTTTGTTCATTTGTCTCATGACAGAGTCACTTTTGATATTGATCGCAACATTTCGATTTCCCCCGTCTGCCTGTTCCTCAAACTTTTCCATGTAGATGTTAGCTATAACTGTGGAAACATGGCTTCCCATAGCTGCTCTGTTTTTAGGTTTGCAAGTAACATTTGCTATTGCCTGTTCCTCAAATTATTCCATGTAGATGTTAGCTATAACCACATAAACAGGGCTACCCATAGCTGCTCTGTCTTGCTGTTCATAAATCAACCTGTTGTATTTTAGTTTATTTTTTGGGGGTTTGTTCACCATTGCAAACTAACTATTTTGAGCTATTCTCTCACTGAAAGAAACTTTTCTGTGTCAGCAAAACAACCCAAATATGGTTGGATACATACTGATAGTTTCTTGAAAAATGGCACCAGTACTCACCACAACTGCAAGAGCACCAAAAAGTCCAGCTAATGGTTCTACCATTCCACTTAGCTGACCATACCTCAAATAAAAATTAAATGAATGTTATTTTATGACAAAGCAAAGCAGGTGAGGAAAGTTCAATAGTCAAATGTAAACATGCTTAGCTACAGAAATTAGAGACAATTATTGTTAAAGTTATTAACATGAGTGACTGCTGTGGGCATTGGAATAATGAAACTGTGATTTGGAAGAGATTTTGTTATCAACAATTCTCCCCACTGACTGGATTTACATTTCCATGTAAATTAGACCACAGATTATTTGGTTTCAGTTCAAGTTGGCTCCCTCTAGCTAATAGGCTAAGAAAAAGAAATTACATATAACATGTGTTATTCACTTGTAAGAGTTAAAGGTTTAAGCCAGCCACGATAAATGTTCAGACTTTAAAGTTGTACCTAAAAGTCATGCTAGAAATTGATGATAATCAGAAACATACACTTACCAAAAGCTCTTCCATGAGGAAAATCCTGCCCCTCGAAGTGGGAGACTAACAGCCAGTCCTTCTGGAAAGTTCTGAATTCCAATGCCTATTGCTAAATTCCTGGATATAGTATGCAACAGACGAGTAGTTGAGTTCCCAAAAGAGGAAAATTTAAGAGGAACCTGACTTATTGACTTACATTTTGAATAATAAAGTTTAATTTAAATCTTTATGTACCTTGCATTTTCAAAGGTTGCAGCAGCTGTTTTTCCTATGGCACCAAACCCTACTCCAACAGCCAGACCCTCTGCAAAAAAGTATAATTTCAACATTCAAAAGAAACTTTTTGGCCACCTCTAGAGCTGCCCTAAGAATAATCATCATCCTTTTCAGTTGAAAATAGTGTCATGATCAAAGTTTGTCTGCCATATTTACAATTTTAAAAATCGATTGTACTGTAGTGATGTCAAGAAATGTCATTTTTTGCAGTTTTTCAGAAGTGACTACCCTTGAGAGAAGACAACATGTACCACTAGATCAAAAAACGCTACATAATTGTAATTTCTGCCCAAAAGGTAACTAAAATCCTGTGTTATGGAGTTGCATGCCTGGATTTTCCTCCTTGGCCATCAATTCTCTATGTTATAATTATATTATTGGGTGTTCTCTTCAAAATGTTACCTGGAATATTATGAACAGTAATTGCTATGATCAATAATAAAATTCTCCTCCAGCTGGCTTTTTGCTCTTTTGATATCTGTCCTTCATGATCAATGTCTTTATTACTAGAATCATGTAAATATTCCTTCTTTCTTTGTGTAAGCTGTGATGTATCTCTGTTGTGTGACAAGTTGTGGATGGAGATTTCTGTGTGATGGATGTTATCCTTTGATTCCTTCTCTTTGCATGCATTACCATTCTGAAAATCACCAGTTAGGGCCTCAGCAAAATTAGATGATTCCACACCCTTAGAAAAAGAAAATTATGGCAAATTAAAAATTGATGCAAACAGGAGAATGATGCTAAAATAGAGTTGTGTTCACAACTAAATCAATAAAATACAAGTATCTATTTACTGTGATATAATTACCAGAAGTGGCATAAGCTTGTCTGCCCCATATACAAATACTGCTCCAAGAATGAACCCTATAGATACTGGAACAAAGGCAAACTTGCCACCTTCTCCATAACTTCCTGAAGTTTCTGCCATTTCTATGGCTGGGGCTAATAAGGACCAATATGAAGCTGCTAGCATGACCTACATTAAAACAATCAAAGATATTAGAGATATCATGCACAAAATACATAAACTTGGGATAGCCAAAATGAAGGTTGCAGTGAAACTCAAAACGTTGAGCCCTGGAAATAACTATTGAATGTGACTACGATTTCACTGTCACATCATAAGTTCTTAAAATCTGATTAACCTCTGCAATTTATAGGTGTGCTTAGACGTACCAAGAGATATGATTGGAAAGAAATTACACCAATTATTATCTAACCAATGGCCAAGACTAATGAATCAAAACAAAATAAATGTACTCATATCATAACATCATTTCTAATATCAGAAGAATTTAATTAGAATTAGAGTTTGGGATCATCAGAAACTACTTCGCTGTCCAAAATGGGGATATTTGACTGAAGACCTGGCACTCAAAATTTCAATGAAATTGGACTGCGGCTGTTCATAAGAAATACACCAATTATTATCTAACCAATGGCCAAGACTAATGAATCGAAACAAAATAAATGTACTCATATCATAACATCATTTCTAATATCAGAAGAATTTAACAGGGCTGAGATATGTTTAATTTTAAAATTTGGGAGATCTGTTTACGTGTTCTGATGTTAATCTAAGATAAACACGTCATTTAAAACGATTATGGTAAAAATATCGTAATTTCACAATCTCTATCTTACCCCCGCGGCAAATCCCAGGCTAGCATCGAGAACCTTTCTCTGAAATAGTAAAAATAAATTTATCATTAAGCTCGCGATTGACATAAATGCGAAAGATCAGCTGAAAGTTACAGCTTCGAGCCATGTAGAGGGACACAGAAACCTTATCCTACCTGTCCGCTGTTAAAAACGAAGACGAGAGCAGATCCAAGAGCTGTTACTCCCCATGTAAACAACGTCCCTAAAAGAGCCTGAACAACAGGATTAGAGTTTGGGATCATCAGAAACTACTTCGCTGTCCAAAATGGGGATATTTGACTGAAGACCCGGCACTCTCAAAATTTCAATGAAATTGGACTGCGGCTGTTCATAAGAAATAAACCACTGTCGATGTATGCTAATTTTGAAGGTCCACGTGTCAGATAAGGACATGGTCGAAGAATTTCGCGGAGGTCACTAGAATAACAGTTTAAACTTCTATGTTAGTGGACACTGTGCGATCGTTTAACCTGACTGAACTAAACTGAGCTATAAAATACCGAGCCAAACCAAGTATAAAAGCCTGTTAGTGTCAAATCCCTTTTAAAACGGTTTTTAATACTAAAAAGTGCCCCTTCTTTTCAAGACATGCACTGGTGGTTCAGTGGTAGAATTCTCGCCTGCCACGCGGGAGGCCCGGGTTCGATTCCCGGCCAGTGCAGGATTATTTTAATTTTTTTTTTCTTTACATTCTCGAGTATTAAGCTGGCTGCCCAGCCAGTGCACGATAATTTAATTTTTTTTCTTTACATTCTCGAGTATTAAGCTGACAAATATTTCTGATTATTTATTTCAATAAAGCACTCTTCTTTGACCTGTCCATTTGTCAGTTTGTCCTTTTGTCTTTCTGACGATTGTGATACAATAGGATTATGATGGTATTTAATACTTGTATTCTGAGACTTTCTTGAAATTGATCACATGATTTATTTATCAATATATTACTTAATGGTGTTTTACTGAGAGATGGAGACAAAATGTTGCCAAAAATACTGATTATAAATTTAAATGTGCACAATATGTATATGAATTATCAACACACTATCTAGCTTGGACTAAGTTAGTTCATATCTGCAATTCGTCAATCATTTGAAAGAGTATTTGCCTCCCCCTCCTCCTCCTCATCATCATAATTCCCATCACTTTTTAAATACAGATAAGTTAGTCTCCATTTGTACCTTTTTTCACAAAATTATTTGATTTAGATGTTGGTGTGACAAAAAAAGTCAAATTTGTAAACAAATGTTTGGTAGATAAAAAAGTTGCTGCCTGCCGGGGTTAAAAGAGTTATCAAAAACACAGTATATATGATAGTCTAAATACATGCTGATAGTAGCAATAATGTAAATACAAAACTTATTTAAATAGCTAAACAGCTTCCTAAATAATGTATTTCCACTATTATATTATAACTAAAGTAATCAATACTTTATCAAAAACTATACAACATAGTTTAAGATGATTTCTTCTTGGCCTCTTTGTCAATAGTATGCTTTTTCGGAATAAAAAAAGGAATAACAATAAAAACCGCCATCACAATGTGTCCAACAAAGTACATGCTCTTCCATGCTTCCAGGCATGGAGCAAGTTGAAGCAACATAAATCCACAGCCAAGATACTCCATGCTACGGTAATGAAAAAACCAACTCAGCCAATCATACCAGTAGCAAAGCTCTGGCGACAGGTATGGCTTGATAGCTTTAGACATTTGAACTTCAGCAATAACTGTCAGTGGAACACACAAAAAGGTCAGGTAATAACCTGGGGCCACACCATGCCAGAAGGCACTGACAAGAAGAGTGGTGAACATTCTGAAATAAAGTAGGTAACAATTATATTCAAAGTTCACACCATACATTGTTGTATCTAGAGAGGGCCTTCTTTAGAATGGAAGGAGACTTGTTAAAGAGGGTTGGTAAGGGAGGTTTAGATAAGGAGGGGGGGGGAGTTATTAGAGAGGGTTAATATAATAATAATAATAAAAACAACTTTATTTAAGGAGGGTAACACACAACAGTAATTCAACTGATGAAGTAGTGGCCCTTGATCCTAAAAATACCATAACAGAATTAAAATGCATTTGAGGATTTTTAAACTGGTCAACAGGTCTATAAGAATATAAGCTAAAAACTAGATAAAATAAAATATGCTGCTTGGGTCAGGTTAAATTGCATGTAGAGTGAAATGCTCTACTTCATCATAGCTCGTTAGAAAATGTCTGTGAAGGGCCATTCTGAAAGAAGCAACTATTTTCGCCTCTTTCTTTAGGTTCATGGGTAGGTAGTTAGTTCCACAGTCTTGTTACAGATATGCTGAAGGTCCTCCCTCCCTCTGTTTTGTGAAACGAGGGAAGGCAAAATTTAATTTACTATAACGACCAATTAGTGTAAATTACAAAAGTTTATAAGAGAGGGTGGGTACCCATACAAATGGGGTGGGGCTCATTAAAACTCAGTAAGAGCCCCTGTATGAGTGACATCTAATAACATGTACATGAATTGAATGAAATTTATGAGAACACACTTCTCTGGTTGAAAACCTTACAGAATTTAACTCGCAAACTAAATGAAGCTTTCAAATATCAGTATGTTAAGTTCTAAAATGCTGCTACGCCAAAATGAATAATAATACTACTGTAAACCTATCTGCAAAGTATTACAACATTGTTGCAATTTTGTCTGGCATTTTTAAAATAATCAATTATAATATTTTATTTGTGAAGCACCATTTCCAGTGGTGTTCAATTGCACCATACAATGTAAATTATGTAAATTCAATTGAATTATGATGCATTGAAGACAAAAATTACATTTAGAAGCTTTAAGAAAATGTCCAAAACTTAAAATGTCTAATAAGTAAAAAGTCTAAATGAAATAAAATATCAAATTCTATGAAAAACATTTTCCTATGATTGTATAATTGTAGAGTTTTTGTTTAGGGAAAGGGAAAAAGGGAACACTAAAGAAAATACTTATTAGGGAAAGGAGCTTATTACAGCATACGTGTGAGCCAAAAAAATCAATTTTTTGTCAATACATTAATACATTAATATTAAAGTAGAGACCAATAACAATTACTTGTTAACAGACAAATTAAAATTTGTGATGTTTATCTATCACTAAGCACCACAATAGGAATTTGTTACTGTGCCCAGCACATGATTGTTAATAGTCTTTTATATTTATGTGATTTTCATTATTTTCAGTATTTTGTAATTGCATGTGTGCATTGTAAACAAGTATGCTGAATGCTCCTAGGCACTATGTGGATAAATAAACTGTCTATCTATCCATCTATCTATGACTTGCATTACCTTAAGCTTTTGTTTTTAAAAGGAGTTTTCCTGTGTATGTAAGTTGCAATCCACCATTGAACAGTCATGTTCCAATTCTTCATTGTATTTCCCATAGTAGGTGAAAACTCCACCTCAAAAATGTTTATGTTGTGGATTGTCTCAAAGCTGTAACAAAAGGGAAAAAAGCAACACAGGATGACTTAAACAAGATATTTTGGAAAATAATTGATAATGATGAACTAATTCAAAGGAATTATTCTTGAAATATCTTAATCTAATAAGCCTAAAAAAAAGTTAGGGATAGATGGGAATTTATTTCAAAACCAAGTAATTTGCATTTGAGAATTCTAGAATTTTGGATCTCTGGAATGGAATAATTAAGATAGCTCAAGTTTTGAGGTAACCACTGCATTTAATATAAATGTACCTGTGCATGTCTTGATTACATTCTTTGTTTTGCTCAGGAGTGGTCTGATTAATGGTTCCATTTTTTTCTGTATTAGGTTCACTTTGTTCTGGAACTGCTTTGGTAGGCCCTAACCCAGGCTTTGGTTCTGTTTCAAATGGATATGCCCCCAAACCAAGAGTCATACAGCAACTTTCAGCAAGGAGCCAGCCTATGTAAAAGCGCCAGCGAAACCCATGAAAGGTTGGGACAAGATAAGCCAGTTGGTACAACACCCCCCAAGGATGACTGGTGTATTCTGGAGTCCCAATATGACTGATTGGAAAGTAATGGTTTAAAATAAGGTATATCACACCATAGAAGGGAAATGTCTGAAGATTTCTCATGGCAGGGATGACGGTGGAAATCTTCTCAGGATGTTGTTGGTTAATCATGTCCTTGAAAGTCTTGTAGCGATAGTAAGGACCAGTGGTGAGTCCACAATAACAGTAGGAGTAACTAAGGAACTCATAAAAGGATGGTCGCTTTGACTTTTTAGATTCTCCTTCACTGGTTTCTTCCTCAGACTCAAATATTTCAAATGGCAGTGTACAACACTGAAAAGGGAAAAAAAATCGTGAATCCATAAATGCATGAATTACTTCAATTTTCAGTTGAGTGAGATGTGACAAAAATTTGGCAACTGTGCCTTTGTGTGTTTTTACAGTTGGTAATCGATGCACAGCTTTTGACATTTGGTTACTATTGGAGGTGAGAGAGGTTGCCTGTTACAACACTATTATCTCAACATTCAAAACTCCATTACCAAACTTTTTCCAAACCTCTCTCAACTGATAATTGTGGTAAGCTGTGAAATTAAAAGATGTGGAATATGAGTGAAATGTTATTAATTCATATTATTGATTAATTATACAGAATCAAGAGCTGGTTTAATATTATACAAAATTATTATGAGTAAATGATTTTATGTTTCTGTCAATTTCAATTAAATTCAGGTTTAAAATAAACACAAACAAAAAGCAAGGCAAAGCAGGAAATCCAGAACCCACAAGGTAGCCTCATCATGCTTGTTCTGGTGGTCAATCGCATATGGAATTTACTTCACGTCTGGCTCTGGTAGAACTTACCAAACAATCAATATAGCTTACATTACAAACTCACCCTCAAGGTCACCAACAGCTGAATAGCATTGCTGTGTTCTGGTGGCTTTTCAAATCCAAAATACTTGCATGTGCGGAAGAAAAAAAGATAGCCGAACACAAACAGGAAAGCTACCCACTCACATCGCCTGCAAAATATCATAGTAAAAGAATATTTCACTCCTTCCATCCAGAAAGCCTCGCAAATAGTGGGTTGATAACAAGAAGTTACCAAATGGAGATGTTACTGATCAAATAGGCATGAATTATACGGGTAATTGATTCTCATCAACAATTTCACCGCACAATTGTTTCAGAGAATTGTGCTGTCACGACATACCCACTGACGAGTGATCGTTTTCACTCACTGTTTCAAAAGGTCGAGGGGTGATAAGCAAACAAACCATTTTTAACGCCTTCATGCTTAGCTGTTGTTGAACTGACAAGATGATTTGTTTAAAACTATCAAGAACAGCAGGGGTACAATAGGACACGATGCATGCTTGCACACGTTTATTTCCTAACAATGGCGAATTCATTCGACACATGTTAAGGACAAGCAATCTTACCTTGGACCAAGAGAAATAACTATCACATACGTGCCTAGAATTGTCCAAAAGGAGTGAAGAATTCCCCAAACTCCGACAAGCGCGAGTGACAAGCATACACCAGCAACGGTGGAAAGGAATTGCTTTCGTGAAGGAGAACCTGATAATTTGACCAAATGGCCGAATGGAATAGATCCTAATAGCATACAGAGATAAAGTAAGTCTGTAGTGGACATGGTGTTCCCCCACACGCGGTATATATTAGTTTGTCAGACCGTAAAATCAATTTTCCAAGCAAGAGATCCCACCGCTGGAGTGATATTCGGGACAAAAGCATGTTAAATGTCAGCCCACCTAATAAGGAGTAGAACCTGGGAACTATGGTGGCTCACAATTGTCACGGCCAAAGAAATAACTTCGCGGCGAAAACAAACGGCAAAAGGAAGAACCTGAAGGCCAAAAGGAAAGGATTCACGGCAAAAGGAAAAACCTCAAGGCAAAAGAAAAAACCTCACGGCAAAGAGAAAAGACTCACGACAAAAAAAAAACCTCAAGGCAAAAGTAAAAGACTCATGGCTAAAGAAATAACCTCACGGCAAAAGAAATAACAATGTCCTCACGGCATTAAAGAGAGCCGTGGAGGCTGGGAGGTTTTTTCTTTTGCCATGAGTCTTTTTCTTTTTTCCGTGAGGTTTTTTATTTTGCTGTGAGCCTTTTCCTTTTTGCCGTGAGGTTATTCCTTTTTGCCGTGAGTCTCTTTCTTTTGCCGCGATGTTATTTCTTTTGCCGTGACAGTTGTGGGCCACCTTAGGGAACAACTTTTTACCCGGCCGGAGGTTCAAGTATAGGAAACGCCGTGATAAAAAATTGTTAAGTCCTTAAAGCGTGCAGATACTTTCGCATATAGTCAAGTTCCCATGTAAGATCGGCCGCAAATAAACAAATGGGGAAAAAGAATAAACCCTCAGAGAAGTTATGGCTGTTATTGATTTGTCTGGCATTTTGCCTCAGTCTTTTGATAGATGCGCATGAACGCCATATTGTAAGCTAGGTCCTTGGTCCAATGGGGCGTTCAGATCAACATTATTTAGTTTTTGTGGTGCCCATGTTGAAGGCTACGGCCACTTTGATATAATGAAGCCTCATATGTCAAGTTGTCTCGATGAAAGAAATCAGAGAAGTTTCTGTGATAAACAAAGCAGAGAGGCGTTTTCTTAAATATATCACTGAGCATGATAACAAATTAGAAAAAAAAAAATGTGGCAAGTTTTTCGTGAGCTATTTAACGAAACAGCCTCGTTATTCTCCAAATCAACCGCTCTCTTCTTTTCCTGATTGAATCCACAAAAAAGAGCGGGAAGGCCTCTAAAATCTCTCTAAAAAACCAATTCTAGCTCATGTTTTGGAAGAAAATTGTAATGGATTTTCCAGTTTAATTAAAAAACTATAATTTCCATAAACCCTCCCACGGTGGGATTTTGACCTATATCACTACTTTTACATGCAGTGTACCTCTGTGTGAAGAAGTTTTGGCTGCGCAAAATAAAGTTTTTAAGTTACTGCGTGTGTTCAAAATTCTCCTAGTAAAAGTATACATTTTTAATAAAAAGAAAGATTCCGCCTCGTCGTTTTCGAATCATGGAGACATTCTTACAAATATGATCGTACCTTCGCATGCGTCGGGACAAAAAAAAACCTACAGGTGATTTGATAATTGCCCTTCATCAAAGGTTTCCATTCGTTGTTTTCCCGGCCTGGCAGCAGTTGTTCGTAAAATGGAAACCATCCTAAAGTTATTATGGCTGACGGTCAATTTGAAGTGCATGAGTTTTTATTACCCATGCATTTGATAGCTAATCGTGCATGGTGCAAAATATTTATATCACATTTAGAAATCTGGCCAGAATTCCCCAAAGAAAATACGTCTTCTCTCAGTTTCTTGCCTGAGTTGAATTCTTATTCAAATTAAGTGATCATTTTCAGCTGTCTGCTTTAATTTTAATATATTCAGTTGCCGGCTTATCATTCTGTTCTGCATATTCTTATTTACTAACAATACCCCTGTTATCATCGCCTTGATGCATGATCAAGCGAATAACGCCATTCTTCCGGTCGTACAGAACCAAATAATTCTTCATCCTATGCGTACGTCACCGACTGAACGAGTTCTTAAACTTGAGATATTTGCAGTTAAAAAATTCGTCAAGAGATTGTTTTACTTGTACTATGCGCCGAGTAGCAACTAAATGACCTGAGGAAAGCAGATCTGAAGCTGATGTTCATATATCTGGGCTGAAATAAGCGATATTTCGTCAACAAGTAAGTCTAGCGATCAAGTTTTAAGTGTAGAAATTTTCTTCAGCGCGTTCTAAATTTATAAATGTTTCGATTTTCGACCTTTTGCAGGTCATAAAAAAAACTTTGCATTTGCCGAGGTATTATGTAGAGTTTTCATAATTTGATCATTCAGTAAACAATTCGGTTGCACCATCAAAACAGTTTGTACGTCAGGCTGATATATGAAGCCCATGTACGTCACTTATGATGATCTATGCTGTTTCACGCCGACAGATTTACAGACGAATATGGTCCTTAAGTAGAATAACACGTTCACAAAATGGAATTCTGTTTCCTTTTTTTCCACTGCTTAAAATTCATGTTTTGAAATGTGAGATCATTTTTTGGATTAAACTGTTACAAGCAACCAGATATCGAAGCTTTATTTTTGTTTTGACCGCTGATGCAAGCAGAGTAGACAAATCCAAAGAATCTCATTACGTTAGCTATTTGTATTGAGTTCTGTACTGTTCCCTGAGAATAAAGATAACTTTGCATTTAAGTTAGCACGATTATGATTCGGAGAATTATTTGTTCTGAAACAGATCTGCAAGTCAAAAGCTAATTCCTCGTGCACAGTTTATTTATAAAGATCATCCAATGTGGTTTTCTAAATCAACAAGCGAAAACATCGTTAGCAAAAAATATCACGCTACTCGTATAAGTTGAGGCAAGAAAGTATATATGATATTTTAACACTTCTTGAAAGAGTGATAATTTTGATAACTAAGTATGTTTTTTTTTTATTTTTACGCCAAATTTTGTTCCTTTACACAAAGTTTATGTTTGCCAGTTAAAATTGTATCATAAGGTTCGCTGTCTTTTCGACTGTCACTGCCTCAGCTGGAAGGGGACATGAATGTTTTATGATGGAAATAGTTCTTTCCGTGTCGTTAATTAAACAGTCGCACAGAGCGGACTGCTTTCTTGTCTTCGCCCTGACAAGTTTAAAGCTCGATTATGCAAATTCACATCCTCTAAGTTTTTGGAACAGGTGGACTGAAAGTAACCGAAGTCCGTTGTAAGTCTCTTTCTTCCCCATTTACTAAGCGCAAAGTTAGCTATTAAAAACATAATTTTTGGAAGAATTGTTTCTGACTCAATACTCCGGGCAAAAGGAGAAGAAGATAAATCCTTGAAAACGTGAAGAAAGGATGGACTCTTAAGCTTTGAAAAGATGTGGCCTAGTTGAACATAAAACAGTAAAACAGATCGCGTACATCGCTTGCCGGAGAGTTCTTCTTTAATAAACAACGCTAAACAATAGAGATTAACCGATTAACTTCAGAAAACCGGCGAACTTTAGGCCAAGCACTTTGTTGTTGTTGTTTTTTTTCTCAGAGAAGAAGAACCTAACGTCTAGAATGGGTCAGGTTTATCAATTTATGACATCGTGAACCGTGTTTTCATGGATAAGATCAGGTGTATTTAGGACGTTTTGACTGCAGATGCATTTGTAGCTTGCGAGACCAGAGACAGCAATATTTACCAATCTTTCATTGTGTTTGGCTACTATTTTAAGCCTGCTGTCCGTAAAAGAGAAAGAAGGAAAACGGAACATGCCTCTCAGAAGGCGTTTGTATGCCGAAGGCTCGGCCGTCATGAAAAGCAATCTGCAGGTGTTATCTTAAAATGAGAACCATTGTACATGCTTAATTATGCTGATATTCTTGGCTTTTTCCCCCTCACTGAAAACAAAAAGTTTTCATGTCTCCCAAAAGGGTCTCTTCCTGTCCTCTTGCCTTTCTGGTGGAACTGCAGGTCACGTGAAACCTCAAACGTGTACAGAGCACAAAGGTATACCCAATATTCAGTGAAAAATTATATCAGTTAATTAGACTTAACCTTAGCGATGGAGAGTATAAAACTTTCATTAGTCAAAATTATAGTGAGCAGAGGATCATAAATGTTTTACTAAGGTTAAGCAGAAAATCGTAAGAGGCATTTGAACGCAGTGAAAACTCCCTGACTTCCAAATAACATGAAAATGCAGTAGGATTTTTCAAAAAAATTACTCAATTTAAGCTGCAGCTTTACGCTCGCTGATTGGTGCCTTTAAAATTTTAATTAAATTGAGTTGTAAGGTATGGCGTATTTCACGAAGGTGTGCATCCCTTTGTTAAAGCATTAATTTTATAATTTTAGCTAGTTCTCACCGACATGAAAACTCCTTAATATTTCTTTTTGGCTTCAGAACTCGAAAACAGTTCAATTCTTCCTTGCCTGATAATAGTCTTGTTAAAACTTTTTCAGTTCCAGTCTTCCCTATATTCCAGTTATATCGTTTTGAGATTACTATATAAAACACTGTTTTATCTTTAAGGTAATGTTCCTCAGCTAAAATAACTATAAAGAGCCTGACATGCGCCATGTTTTGAAGTATATGTCAGGTAAACTAATAATCCTCGTGGATATTGATCATAAACGTTTGGTAAAAAATTAATCGTGGCAAGGAGTTTTTTTTTCTCTGTTACACACATGCTAATGATGTTCATTTCAATTTTCTCCCGGCTCTTTACCGACCTGTTTAGTTTTGAATTATGTTTAAATCCCTGATAAGCTCTTCAATGCTGACCGTACAAAACTGGAAAAATTGAACCTCAAATGAAATTTTCAATTTCCAACTGAAAAAAACGCAAATGGGAAGTCTCAATTTAATATAATAGGTTTGGAATATTAACCGCAATTATAGTCAGCTTTTAACAGCCAGGCCTCCCTTCGTTCAGATATGAAGACAAGCTTTGTATTTACAATCATAATTACCATTAGTTTCTGTAGACTTTTATTCGAGTGGGATAGCTTTTTTTTTTAATAAATTTTTCGACAACTCTTCCCCGAAAAAAAAATAAAATGAACATTTTGTCGAATTCAGCCCTTTAGTGGGGGAAATAAGGTTTTAAATGCGCCTTAGGAAATATCGCAGACAGCTGTTGTCTTTGTTAAACACCAAACTTACTTAAATGCCCATTAAAATTCAGGTTAACTGGCAAACCGGTCTCGTATTTGTGTGAGCGGTTTAAGTCTTGCAAGAGTGCAGTCGGCTTCACAGGGCGACATTTTACGACATTTGCCACTTTTAATCGTTTTTCCCTTTGGACTGTTGCTTGACGCCCAGAAGTCCAATCCAAACAAGTCAACCACTTCTGTGTTTTGGTAGGTTGTCAAGACATATATATTTCTTTCACGTCGAAAATTTGAAATATTGCGTATGACGCACATTACACCGGATGCGTGAAGCCACTTCTGTCGTTTGGACCAACACAGTTATGGAAAATCACTTGGAAATTCGCAGATGTGACCGCATCGTGTTCATCAGAGGCGAACTGACTGAATAAGCAGATATGACCGAGTTATAGCATCAAAGAGAGATTACCATGTGTCTTAAATAACCGCATCAATGGAAGAAAACACGGAAACACACGAACAACGCACAAGCGATGTTCCAAAAAATGGGAACGTCGAACACAGCGCTGAATTTGAAACTCTTTCGTGTTTTTTTATCTCCAAAGACAATAAAGCCCGGCGATGGATGATTCAGCTCATAAAATGGCCATATCCTTTTGATAAAACTGAGCAATGAGGTTTTTAAATGTATCTTTGACAGGTTCAAGGATTTGACCAAAGCGTGCGCTTACCATGTCAAATTTACATTTGTTGTTAATTTAGATTTGGTAGATACATAGCGGTTGAATGTGAGTCAAAATTGAAAGGGGAATCAATACCAAAGTTTATCGATATCAACAACCACCTTCGGTCGATAAACTTCGCCATAAAGAATATCTGTCAGTTTATACTGATCTAATAAAATTCGAGGACAAAGAAACACAGATGAAAAACGGAACAGTATTTCAGTGTTGCCCTCGTTTGAACAGAAGCAAAAATTGTGGATTTCGAATGATTTCTTCAGACAAACATGTTCTTATAAACAAGAAAATTAATTTTTGTATTTCTGTCAAATTGCCTTGAAATTGAAACCTAAAATGCAAAGGTGAATTCACAAAACAAATGTACCACATAATTGCGGAGACGTTTTAGTTTTTGAATTATTTCTAATAATTCTGTTTTCTTGGCTGTGTAAAATAGTCGTAGTTGTCAAACGTAGCGAGGGCAATATTTTAGTTTAAAAACTTGATATGAAATAGAATTTCTGATTCTTCTTTATCAGAGCATTATCGTATTCATTTTTTATCGGCTTTGTTACAAACTGTTAATGGTACATTGGGTTGGCGTAAGCCAAGAGCTGAAACAAGAAGCCACAAAAAAAATTTAAAAAGTTTTACAATTAACGTCATCTTGGCCATGTTCTTGGATGACGTGCAATTCCCTCAGCTTTACGATGCAGGTACCAAAATCATGCCGAAACCATCTCGATAACTTTTCTCTGAAGTGAAATGCGCATCATAAAACTTTAGCGGGTAAGTGAAGACGAATGCTTAGACTATGAAAATTGCTTCCTCATCATCTGTCTTGATCCAACTGTTTTGTTCACCAAGAAATTATTTCAATTGTATTTCAATAATTTAAAGTTTTTCTCTCAATAGTCAGTTTAATTTGTGTCGAAGTATGAACAGTTTTTGACCCGAATTCAGTGCCAATAGAGAAACTTTGTTTTTGTCTTGACAATTAATGATTATAAGCTGAAAGTATTTTGTCTTCTTGGTGCAATTAATGAAATACACAACTGAAACAGGATGCGTTCACGTACGCACATGTTCTTGTCGGATCAACCTAGTTTCGCGATGTTGTGAGAGTGGATAGACTTAACATTTTCACCAGAGTAATAGAAAATTGGTGATTATTTTCAATTTTCGTGTCAACGGTCAAAATACGAATACACGATTTTAATATATTTCCATGGAAACCACAGGTATTTGGATGACGCGTGACATTTTAATAAGATTTTCCCATAGGAACACCCATTAATTATCAATTGACAGGGAGTGGGTGGGGGTGGGAGGATTTTGGGTAGGGTTACGCTGTTTTTTTTAGGGGGAGGAGAGGGAAGATCAGTCGTAACTAACAGAGTATAAAGGGAAGGTTACTACAGGAAATTGGTTTCCACCTAACTGCCAATGACGGGGGTAGTAATATTTATTGTAAGGAAGAAAGAGTTATTAAGTCATTGAAGGGTAAGGAAGAGGGGGGATGGGGGGTGGGGTGTGGTTGTAGAAAGGATCATTAAATAATTTTAGAGTCTAAAGGCTCTGTAAGCGGAAATCGGGTAAATTTTATCGTGACATAGCCAAGATCCACCCGCTCCCTTTGGGCGATATATATTGGTCTTTAAATGATGCAAAGATTGATTCTTGAGACTTTTCCTTAATTCTGGTCTACATGGTTCGAGCGTATAAGCATGTTTGTTATATTCATCAACTGCGTCACATTAGCGATGTATAATCCGCTGGATAAGGATTGCAGATCTACTCGGTGCCAAGTTCTGGAAAAAGTGGAAATCGTGATATTTTCTTTCTTTTCGGCTGAGATGATAATAAAGATGATAGCGATGGGTGTTACTGGCAAGAAAGGTTACTTGCAGGACAAATGGAATCGCCTGGACTGCTTCATTGTGATCATTGGGTAAGGGCCTAGTAGCGAGAGTGAGGAAAGGCTTGATCACGTGAAATATATACGACGCGGGGGCCTAATGACTAGCGCTCAGGACTCTGGGTCGAGAGGGCTGGGTTCGAGGCCTAGCCTGGTCGATGATTTGTGTGCTTGGACAAAATAGTTTATTCTCACAGTACCTCTCTCTACCCAGGAGTATGAATGGGTAGCGGTGAATTGTCGGGGAAACCTACTGACATGCAGGGGTTACCTTACATCTTACGTCTCATCCAGCGGGGAGTTGTGATACTCCTGGTCGGGATAAGGTCCGGCTGGGTTGGCCACTTGGCTAAAGAACAGACTCAACCCTTACATGGGATACATTTAAAATACGAAAACGTGATTTTCTTGAGCCTGTTTTCGTGTGCGTTCTCATTCTATCAGATTTAATAATCTCGGTCATTAAACTCAACCATGACAATCTATGCTCTTTTCTTCAGGGTGATCGAGAAAGCCGTCCGAGTCAATGGGAATTATCTCACAATTATTCGAGCCTTTAGAGTTCTAAGACCTCTTCGAGCTATCAACAAAGTTCCAAGTATGTGAAACATATTAAAGTGAAAGAAGTTTTCCATTGATCAGTAGATAAACAGATAAATAAATAAATAAATAAATAAGCGATCTTCATCTAATATTTTATGAGTTTGATGATGTCAGTTCATTAATTAACCTTTAAAAAAAATGTTACCTAATGGACGAGGCTTGAGCGAGAACGTTTTTTCAAGGAGTCTCTTTATAAACATACCATGGCAGCTTAAAAGGTATTTTCTATTTTGCAGGTATCCGGATCTTGGTGACTCTCCTTCTTGATACCCTTCCAATGCTGGGGAATGTTCTCCTGTTGTCCTTTCTAATATTTTTTGTGTTCGGGATCATTGGAGTGCAGTTATGGCAGGGAAAACTGAGAAACAGATGCTTCACTGAATTGCCTGAGAATTCAACTTTTTTTACGAGGTAAGCTGCTTCGTTTCTATCGTAGCCTGGGCCGTAGACTTTTCCAGATCCGTTAAAAAATGCAATTTTAAAAATTTAGCGTCACATTTGGTAGCACTTCCGTAAAGGCCTTCAGATTAGAAATGCTGATTAGTAATGCGAGTAACAACCACAGGGAACCCATGCAGATGGTATTCATTTCAGTTTACAATCGGAATGCAACAAAATCACGATCTGATTGAATGCAAAGCCCCAAACAACTTACTGAATCTATCATCTTTTCAGATTTAACCAGTCGCAATTTTACCAACCATCGTTCAGTAATCCAGATTTCGTCTGCGCCACTCCAGGAGATGACGGAACCCGTTTGTGTTCTGATATACCAAAAGAAGAAAGTGTGTCCAAGGAATGCCCTAATTCGTTTGGGAACTTCTCAGCTGCGAATAATTCAGTCCCTTTCAACTGGAATCAGTGTTACAGCGTCTGTAAACCGAGCGACCAAAATCCATTCTATAACACAACATCGTTTGATAATATCGGTATTGCATGGATCGCCATATTTCAGGTAAAAAGGATCTACCAAAACGACATACATTGAAATTGAGTCATTTTTCCGAGCGAATTAACGTATTCAAATCGAGCGGCTCAAGTCGTGATTGAAGCTCATGGAAATATTTGACATAACCCCGAATTATAACGGTGGCCAATAGTGCACAGGGGAGCCATATATTTAAAGCAGCCTATATAATTAAAAATAATCGTTGAAACCGGCCTAAAGTGTGCGAAAGGGTGGGCAACGAGGGTGTGATTGTTCCTTGTTTTGTATCTGCTTGGTGTGGTTTCTTATTGCCCTATACTCACCGAAGTTGGATGCATCATTTAAGGTATACAAATTGATTTGATGTCAACAGGTGATCACTTTGGAGGGATGGTCAGATATCATGTATTTTGTCCAAGATGCTCACAGCTTTTGGAACTGGATCTATTTTGTTGTCCTCATAGTGGTAAGAGAAAGATTGTTACGAAAATATCAGACTTGGATAATCATGCTTTCCTATTTTATTCCTTCTTGTCTCTCACCAACTACCCTCGCTCTCCCTTCTCTCTCCCTTCTCTCCATCTTTGTCTTCATCCCGGTCTTTCTCTTACCCTGCCTGCTTCCCTCATTCTCCATATATTTCCGCTCTTCCCTCTCAACTTCTTTACTCCATACGATATATTAGGTAATGAAGCAAACGAAAGGCACAGTTCACGGACCTAGTTAATGCATTTTTGTTATTCTCCTCATTTACAGATGGGCTCATTCTTCCTTGTTAACTTGTGCCTGGTCGTGATCACCATGCAGTTCCAAGAAACCAAAGCACGTGAGATAGAACTGATGGAAAACAGCAAAGGCGAGCTACCACTTGAGCCAACAAAGCTGCTAAAAACCTTAATAAAGTATATACAATCTTTTTGCAGTTTCAAACCGCAGGAAAAAGAAGAGGTCCATCACCATCATCACCACTATTTTCATCATCATCATTTCCACCATCATTTGTACAATTGCTTTGTTCCGGCCTCTCCAGTTGTTTGCACCGATCACGAGGCCGCGTCAGGTGATACCAGCTTTTTCCCTTATGGGACCAGCCTTCCAAAAATTCAGGTTGAGGGGAGAGAAACGATCTGTTCTCACTCTAGTGTCGAAGAATCTCCGGTATTCCAAGATTTCCTTGCACCACCTTTAACTAGACAATCTTCCAGAAGAAGTTCCAGAACCTCTATCTGTTCGCATACACTTTCAATCCATGCTGAAACGTCCTCAGCTGTTTCCATCGATGAAATTGTTACACAAGCGAAGACGAGCGTAACGTTAAATATTCCTTCATCACCAACAGCAACTTTCTTCGCGCTCTCGTCAGGCAACAGTGCAAGCAGGAAAAATTCAACTCAATCTAGAAAAAGTGAATTTTCCGCGTCCACGCTGGTGTCAGCAGAAATTAATCCACATCATGCACGCACAAGTACACCAGAGAGTGAAGACGTTTCTTCAAAGGCATACAAAGAAGCCACCAAATCTTCACTTCAGCAGAAAGATAAAGAGCTCTTTAAATGTCGTCAGTTTAGCCAGCCTGCACATGCCAAGTTAGCTCGCATCCCATCATCCAAACGTTTGGACACCAGCGAACCTGATTATTACAGAGAGAATGAAGCAAACTCGGAAATTGTAAAATTTGATGCTAAGTCTTCGTTAGAAAGCGACTTAGAGAAAAGCGACGCGAACAAGGACCCACCATCAAAGGATTTGGTTAAGGTCGGGCAAGTCGATGATTGCCAAATCGGTGATGCAGTAAATACAACTCTCAAAAGACCTTCATTACAACGCCGAAATATTTCTGCACAGAATGAAGATGACATGTTCGAAAGCCTGTTTAACTTAGGAAAAAGTGCGACTTATGATGTGACAGGAAACCGTAGTGCATGGCAAAGGCTAAGAACCTTCTGTAGAAATATAATCGAGAGTAAACAGTTTAATTTTTTTATCATGGGCGCCATTTTGTTGAACATGATTTGTATGGGCCTTGAGCATTACCAGCAGGTAAGAGTTAAGAAGTCAAAATCTGTTCGAATAGAGGGTCAAGAGAGATTAGTTTACATGATTTTTTTTATAGCTGACATTGCTTAGTGAAACTCACATATAACTTCTCTCGTTATATCTTACAGCCTGAAGGACTAACCCTTGCCCTAGAGACCATAAACATCATTTTTGTATCCATTTTTGGAATGGAAGTGGTTATTAAGTTGCTTGGTTATGGTGTGACCACATATCTTAGCGAGGGTCAGAATGTGTTTGATGGACTCATCGTTATCGTTAGGTACACGAAGTTACATAAAAATAGAACAAAACTGTGTCTTCTTCGTTAAATCTAGCCACGATCTCTTTATCGTATCAGAACTGGGGCAATTCTGACAATATAAAAATCTTTAAGTTTTACTTTTACTGATAATTTTGCAGTGTCTGTGAAATCCTACTCACCAAGGAAGATTCCTCCCTTTCGATATTCCGAAGTATCCGGTTACTCCGGATCTTCAAGCTGGTCAGACCAGTTCGATACCAATTGCTGGTTGTCGTCAAAACTATGACGAGTGTCATGACGTTTTTCGGATTACTGTTTCTCTTCATATTCGCATTTGCTATCCTTGGGATGAACTTGTTCGGTGGAAAGTTCATATTCAAGAACGCCGAGGGAAAGGAAGTAACCTCCCGAAGTAATTTTGACAACTTTTTGTGGGCTATGGTATCCGTGTTTCAGGTACGTTTAGTCTTTATGTAAAAAAAAAATTCATTCGCAGGATAAAAATATTACTATCAGTTGATTAGGTTTATTAAAGGCTTTTGTTAAAGACAACGGAGTTTATGTTCTGAAAGGCGTTGTTGTCATTGTTGTTGTTTACTCGCCCAGGATTCTTAGATACATGAAAAACTGAATTTTCTCTTGAAACAGATCCTTACTCAAGAGAACTGGAATCTCGTAATGAATGACGGGATGCGTGCCACGAGCCAATGGGCAGCCTTGTATTTCATCGCACTGATGGCTATCGGGTACTATGTATTATTTAACCTACTGGTCGCTATCCTCGTGGAAGGATTCACAAATCCTGGGGTAAATTAGTGGAACTGAGTTTATTTTTTAAGATATTAACAGTAGCAGTTAAAGTTAACAATGGCATTTTTGACAGCCTCATCACACAGGATTAAATAGCGACAGAGGTCTAGATTTACAATATTTCTCGCTCTGAACATTGCTGCTCATAACAGCAAGCTAACCAACGAATCCTGTTAAGCTCTGGCGGCGCATTCGACTCCATAATCGATAGATCTTGGGCAATCGTTTCTTTTGAAGGGCCCCAGGATAGAGTGCTTTATTCCATTCTTCAATACATTTGTTTTCGACGCATCCATCGAAACACAAGTAAATTTTACTTGACTAATTAGCTTGACTTCATGCATTTTCCTCCAGAAAGGTAAAACTACTCCAAAGAACAAACAAGAAGTATCAGACAACAAAGATACACCCAAAACAGCCGTTAAAGAAGTTGAAAAGCCTCACATTTTGATCTCTAGTAAAGATTCTGAGGAACCTTGCCCCGGGCATTATCACCAGGAACCAATTCCAGAATTCTGCAGTCATGGCTTGAGAAATGCTTTGGGGACGACATTTCAACTGAGTTCGAACTACACACCGAGCCTCACGTTAGAAACGTTGGAGCCATTACAGGAGAAGAGATCCCCAACTGCTTCGCAGCCAACGGAAGCGAACATGACCATGCCACAATTAAAGCGTATGCGTCAGGCGTCAGCGTCAATTATACGAAAAACTGAGCAAAAAGCTCATAGGGCGAACTGGAGTTATGACGAACCCAACTTCTCGGCGCATAATAGAGGCTTCCTTAGTGAAGATAGTGAAACCAGAGGCAAATTAAATCTTGAGGTCTCTGAAAGAGAGATGAGCAACAAAGCTTGTGGTAAAACACTCGAAGAAATTGTCTCTCCGACCATAGCAAACAGTATGTCGTTTCCTAATCAATTGGAAGGACCAACAACGTCTCGATCTCGACCTGAGTCACCCCAGATGATCTTTCAAAACAAAAGCAGCGATGAGATGTACCAACTGCGGGAATGTCATCTTTCCGAAACTCAGGTACTACCAAGCGATCTTTCTGGAGTTTGAAGTTAGCCATATATTAAGAAACCACGTCTTAGGTGCATTTTGGCCTCGAAAATGTTGTTTGGGACGTGAAAGAGATTGGAAAGTCACTATCAGAAAACCTTGACCAGATCAGTTATAACTCTATGTCAACTCTATCGAACTCCTTTACTTGATCATGTTTTATTTGCATGAAAATGAGTATGTTATTTGCACACTGTCGATGATAAACCTTTTTAGGCGCAGTCCATTTCGTATGTGTTTAACCTTAAATTATCTTTCTCTTGGTAGAAGAAGAGTTCAAGGAAAGTTATCAAGACAACAGACAAAAGATCTGACTGGTCTCTTTTTCTATTCTCCCCCTCAAATAGGTAAGCTGCTTTTTCACTTATTGGCTTTGATTTCTCCAATTCAACGTGGTATTTCTATAAAACGTTTTAAAGTACATCGGGAAAAGCAGACATAGTTTGATGCTACTCTGGTTTAAAGATTTAATGTATGTAACCGTGAAGTTACAATTCATGAAGTCTATGAATTGTAACTTCACGGTTATATTGATTAAACCTTTAAACCAGAGAAGCATCAAACCATGTCTGACTGTCCACCTGGTTGCCTTGTAAACTTTACCATATCTTACCGGGAAAAAATTCTAAGAAAAGGCCTAATCGCGAACGCTTTCAAGCTGCAAACGGAATACAGACTTGCGTATGAATTAAAGATTAAGGTGACTTCGTCAACGAATTTAAACTCCTTCGACTTCTCTGATTTTTATGATTCGTCACTAGAAAGAAATTATTTAAAATAATTATCAAATGCTTGCAAAAACTTTCCTAAACAGATCACACTTCTGGATATCTACGATGATCGGTTATTTACTGCATTATCACTAGATAAAGCCATCTCTGTTTTCCTTCCTTATCAGCTTGCGCCGCACCGTAACAGCTGTGTGTGAACACAAGTATTTTGACTGCGTAGTTCTAGTTTTTATCTTGATAAGCTGTGTGGTCCTGGCACTAGAGGAGCCTAACATTCCACGAGATAGTAAGGTAAGCTTTGGTGACTTGACTCAACAACATTTTGTGACCATTCTAACTTTCCACCAACGAAATAGCAGCCGCCTTCATACCACTTCGAGTAACATTTATTAATTCCAGTGAATATTCATTTGGTTCGTTATCTTTTAATTTATCAAGATTTTCAATTTATTTTCAGAAGCGTCAAATAATCGACATCGCGATGCTTATATTAACAGTCATCTTCACCATTGAAATGTCAATGAAGGTACGTTTTTTGATTAAGATTCATGGTGTCAATTGATATGTAATCGATGATGGGTAGTCCGGCTTGAATCGTTCGCAAAAGTTCACCCACTCACTCACTCACTCACTCACTCATACTCGTTTTGCCCGTCAAATTCCTTTGGGGACCGTCCCACATAAAGCCTGTCAAGTAAGTAAAGCTCGTGATCCTAACAATGTAAACCTGAAAATTATATCGCATAGATCATAGCCCAGGGCTTTCTTCTGGGGCCTGGTACTTACCTAAAGGACAGTTGGAATATCCTGGATGGCATACTTGTACTTTTCTCATGGATTGACGTCATCATTACGTACAGCCCCGCCAATGCACCGGAAGTACTTGGAGCTCTCAAAGTCTTCCGGGCGTTAAGGACTCTGAGACCTCTGAGGTAAGTCTGTTCATTCCATTGGAAGTCACTTTACTCAATAGGCAGAACGTTCAGGAAGACACGGTCTGTGAAAGGGGCCATTTTATAGGCCAACGGTACATAGGAAGGTGGGGATTTCTCTGGGTGAGGTATGGAAAAGGGTAACGAAAACTGCAGTCCTCTTTCTTAAACGGGTGTAATGGGAGATTTAAGATAATGCCTCAGAGAAACCTCGCTTAATCTTTTTTTTTCCTTTAAGAGTAAAAGGTATCTGAGGGATGAAATGTTTTACCGTAGGTACACAGACCTGATTTCAATTTTGTGTGGAATGTTTGCTTGTCTTACACTTACTTACAAGTGGAAATTAAAAGGTTGCGGAACCCTCTGCGTATAATCTCTGCGTAAAATTCATAAATAACCCAGCCGAAAAGGGTATCTGTTACAGCGAAAACTGCTTTGGATACCGTGGCTGATACACCGCGGATGTAGAAGG